>NW_027509193.1:28812500-29102500 GCF_051911475.1 Siphateles boraxobius | reverse complement strand
CACATTTTCATTATTTTTTTTAACAAACAGAAACTATTTTCTTTGAAAACTGGCAGTATGCAAAAAATCAATAGAGCTTATGTTGTACTTACCCTGGATTATTCCTTCAGGTTCAAGGAAAGTTTACCTGCGTAATCATTCAAAAACATGTCTGAAGAGTTCATGATATATAAAGGATAAAAGTGATTTTGTGAATGGTTTGATAGTTTCACATATGCATACTTTTGACTGGCATCATAAAGTTTGGTAGACATTGCCTTTGCTTTAGGCAGAAACCTTACAGGTTGTCTGATCAACATGAAAAGCAACCAACCATAGTTCTTTCTTTAAGTGATATTCATGGACCATTTGAGGCTCAGACAGTCTGCATTCAAGCAAATCTGTACAAATTCAATGATTACAACATCTACTGTAATTAATGTCCATACAGCTTTTAATCTGATCAGTTAGTTTCTCAAGTTAAACGTAGACAGTTGATTTGATTACATTGGATTGCTATAAAGAAGTTACATAACAACATTGCAACAACTCAAAACATAACTGTCAAATGACAATGGGCACTTGGGTTTCTACGTGTTTATCACGTGACTTTACATCAGCAAATCAAACTCACTTTTAATTCAGGTAGCACTTATAGGATATAATGTTGGCTGAACACTTAAATCAGAGAGTACAACTCAAAGGAACTTCAGTGCCACATCCCATAACAATTTGAGCTATACATCTGAGCATGTTGAGCATGTTATGCCATATTTCTCCTGTTTGAACAGGGCATTTGTATCTCATTTCATTACTTGTCATGTAACAGATGCTTTTATCCAAAGTAAATTGCAGTGCGCTAATTGCAGGAACGGTCCCTCGGGAGCAATCTGGGGTTGAGTGCTGAACTCACAAACACAATGAAGGTGAAATTCCCTTGGTAACTCTGGAGTTCACAGAGATCCATACCTGGCACTGAACCTGTGATCCTAACTGTGCCTAACAAAGCCTTAACAACATGACAAACATCATTCCAGTCACAGTGCTAATTATTAATGTGCTGTTCAGCTGACTCTTTGACTCACAGTACGGTTATTACAAGAACGGTCCGGTAACACTTTACAATACGGGTGCACTAATATGCATTAAGTCATGTTTAATTAATGCACAGATAATCATGAGTTAATGTATGATTCATGAAGAACTAAACCATTAATTAATTATTACTGCATCAGCAACTAATAAAGAGTCTATATGATTAATAGATTAAGTAATACATGAATTGCTATTAATTCAATGTGTCATAATGTATTAATTCCTTAATAACATATTTTATTAACTAATAGTGTAAATGAATGTGTTAATTACCACAATTAGTCAAAGCTATGCACTTCAACTTCCAGTTGTCTGATTTAATTAATCATTAGCTAATGATTTGCAAATCTATCATTATGTTATGACTTTACTTGTTGAGGCACATCATTATTAACTAGACATTTAGTAATTGTATTAATTTACACATGAATTTGCACTAACAATGAAGTAATTAATCATGTATTAATGTGTACCTGTATTATCTGGAAGTTGAAATACAAGGCTTTGGCTCATTCTGGTAAGTAACATATTAATTAACACTATTAGTTAAAAAAATGAGTTATTAGGGAATTGATTCACAATTGCATATTTAATTAATAACAATTCATGTATAAACTAATACATTAACCATATAGACTCTTAATTAGTTCCTAATGTGGTAATCATTAATGAATAGCTTAGATAATCATTAGTTACACATTAATTCAGTATTATCTGTGCATTAGCTAACCATGAATTAATGCTTATTAGTGCACCCATATTGTAAAGTGTTAACAACGGTCCTTCTGGACAAACCTGGAGTTTAGTACACGGTTCAGAACACTGTGCTCCATAGATCGCCCGTTAGAACGGGACTTTTTTTGTCAGCCGAAACCCTTTGATATAAAATGCCTGAGATTTAATCAGGGCTGTCATTTACGATTATTTTGGCAATCGAGTAATCGGTAGATATTTTTTGACAATTAATCGATTAATCAGATTTTTTTTTTGTCTGGTAATCAAAATAGACCTAAGTAAACAATAACCATTATTATGTAAGTAATTAAAGACTCGCGCTTCACTCTGAATTGAAAACAGCATATATTTATTTAACTGAATCACAGCCTTTGTGATTTCACAATAGCACTATATTATGATTTTAAATGATCGTGCAGCCTTAGAAAACGATCTAATAATGCGGTTCATGGATTTTTGTCCGTGCAATGCACCACTTCTGGTATTTTGCTGGTTAATCGACACTGGATTTTTTTTTTTGAGGACTCAAATTTAATCAAGGAGTCGTAACAGCCCTAGATTTAATATTTCAAAAGAGTTGATAATTCAATAAATTAGTGACACATTAACATATTTACAGTTCTACGATGAAGGTTAAATAATCATGTTATAATTATTAGTTTTAACTACTTTTAGCTTTAATTATTAGCTTTAGCGATTGTAAATAGAGAGAACCATAGGGCAAAATATGTTTCCAATGTTAAACTTGCAGCACATCCAGAGATGGAGTTCGTAAGAATCCGCATTTACTGTGAACCAACCCACTCTGAGACTGATCACTGTATCATGAGCTGAATGTGTGTAAATTGAACACAGTTCTGCATTTCACTCTAAAACTCACAGAGCAACATATTTTAGTGCTGTGCTGGAATTTATTTTCAAAGAAGTACTGTGATTATTAATGCGTAAAGCTACAGAAATGTCCTCAGCTAGTCAGCTTGAGATCCTTCCCATCTGGTTACATCTCTTAAGCCTAGTAGGGAATGTTTTATTAGCAGTAGGATAATCATATTCATCCGCACAGTCACGCAGAGCCGAAGCACAACCAAAACAATGTGCTTCTGCAAAATGCATGCAGTTTTGTTTTTTAACCGCTAAAGGGATCAAAGTTATACCTTTAAATTCTCAGATCCGTATTCGTTTCTCTAAATTCAATTGTTGTTGGGGATCTCATCTTCAGAAGTTTGATGTCTTCATATTATGTGATTGTCAGTCTTGATGCGCCTCAAGCTCTTTTGCACTGTGAATAAATATAATATACATCAAAAGTGCAACTTCAACACTTTCAACAGCTTTTTCAGGGTAATTGACGTTTTACATATATACATTTTATCATAACTAAAAAGCTTCTCCATAGCGAAGAGTCATGGGAATGATAATGAATTCAGCACAATAAATTATAGATCATGCTATACTAGAGGAATGTGAAGTCTTTATTTTGTGAGAACTGTTTCAGGGCATTCACCTCAGATTTCTTTCATACTCCCAGAATCCCTTTCTCTCATGACCCAGGTAGGGCAAGGGCACACTAAAGTCTCTAGCAAACACACACGGTTTCTTCTGAAGGTGAACTTTCTCTTCTTGCTTCTCTGTTTTTGCAGTATTAATGTCAAACTGTATGATGCATAAATCACACATTTAAAATCAGCATGAAATGTAAGTCGTGTTTGACTTTTATTCCCTAACATATATCTATGTGAAATGGCTTCTTGTACAAGAAAAAAATACATGGGACTTGATTTAGTCCATTGGGAATTGATTGGATGGTTGTGGCTTGCTATTGGTCGATCTCATTTGAGTGACAGGTTGGCCCGTCATCGGCCAGTAAACACATCATCAGAGAAGAGAAGAGAAGAGAAGAGAAGAGAAGAGAGGATGCTGCAAGAGGGAGGGAAAGTTATTCTGATTCAAGATAACAAGGGCACATGACAAAAAAATATGTGCATGGTTAAATCATTTATAATAAAAACGGCAATATTCCATAAAAAATAAGAATGTACACTTTTGATTGAAATAATTTGCATAACATAGCGCACACAACCAAACACGTTTCTCAATCTCAAGGGAACCCACGTTTTCTAAATACTGTAGCATTTTCCCCCACATCAGTGTTTTTCACCATCAATCAACATCCAGGCACTCTAATTTGATTCTGAATACCAATTGCAAACTGAGCATGAACATTTAATTTACATAGCGACTTGCATCATGACTGACATCTGTATTTGAATTGTCATCTGATTTATTTAGCAATACAATTCCACCTTTGTAATTATACGAAAGCCTCTAATGAATAAAATATCAGACTATACTTCCAATACATACAATTCTAACCCCTTTAGCTACTTTCTAAATTTCTAAAGTTCTTCTTTTCATGTATTTTTAATTGGATCTTTAAAAAAAAATTGTGAAAGTGAACTCCTTCCAAAGTCTTGACATGCAATGCGGAGGCAATTTACGGCAATTTAGCGCGGCTGGAATCGAGCAGACTCCTCAGGCACCTCTTTTATTTCCATACAGGATCTAGTGACAGTAATGAATCATAGTTAAGAGCATATTGCAGCGTAAGCTCCCAGTTTATTAAACAGTCAGCAGCTCATTGCTTTTGATCCTCCAGAGTGTCATAGTAACTGATTATGCCCACAGACGTGCTGATGTTTCCCTTTACCCGTCTCTTCTCTTCTACCTTTTGCTCGTGAAAACCGTGGGAGGGAGAGATGACTTCCACAAACAAACCCAAACGAACAAACAAACATGAGCTGGGGAGTCTGTAGTGACCTTGCTGCATATTCCCTCTTGTATTTCGAGTCTTGTGTGGCTGAAGGGAGAAATTTAATCATCTTGTCCTCTGGTCTTTCACACAAGTTCACGTTGACTTTCTCGGAAAGGACGACAGAGGTGCCTGAGAGAACGCTGTCGTTCGCTAAAGGGCCTTCGTGACCTTGTGCTCAAGTTTACTGTTCACTGATTCATTTCAAGTAATGAACGCAAATCAGCTACGTAAGGTAGTGCTGATATGATAAGCACAGTGCTTTTACCACAGATGTCCTCAGACTTTAGCTTAAAAATAAGCCTGTCAATATACATAAGCAGAAGGTGAGGAGATTTGCCAAGCCGTACGCCGTCGAGCAACACTAAACGGTGCACTATTTTACATGGCGGCATTCACATTATGTAACGCATCAGCTGCCGTTTCCTCTCCTGTTCTTTTTTCAGGCTGCTCCTAGCTAGTGTATACCCTGTGGCTATACCACTTAATGTGAGAAAAAGACATTTAAAGGCAGCGAAAGGATTGGTGTTTCCTCTGTGTTATGGTACACAGACAGCTAAGCCTTGTCACCTGTAGTTAAAAATAAGCAGTTTCCATCTGAACGGTGCAAAGTTTCACATCTGTTTCCATCAGGTACACATCCAGAGTGCTCTGTCACAATCCAGTAGAGCTCATACTTATATTTCCTTCCATCACATGTTATGCAAATCTGAATGTATGCATTTATTCATTTTTGGCTTCTTTTTAGACAAGCCTTGGCTATTCTACAAAAGCGAATAGCGAACGTATTTGTATAAGTAATGACGTTAAAATTCTTAGTGCTAATCTTAATGCCAAACTTGACTGTAAACTTTCAACACTTTAGCATATATATTTAAATCAAAATAAATTCAGATACAATATATACTTAATATTATTTATTTGTAATAAAATCGATATTTACATATACAAATATGTAAAATCATATAATTATATATATATATATATATATATATATATATATATATATATACATATATATAAGTCTCTTCTGCTCACCAAGGCTGCATTTAATCAAAAAACCTCAAAAGCTGTAATATTGTGTAAAATGACAATATACATTTTAAAATGTAATTTACTCCTGTGATGTCAACGCTGAATTTTCAGCATCATTACTCCTGTCTTCCGTGTCAAATGATCTTTCAGAAATCATTCTAATATGCTGATTTGATGCTCAATAATGATTTTTTTATTATTAGCAATGTTAAATAGTTGTGCTGCTTTATATTTTTGTGGAAACTGAGATACGTTTCTTTGAGGAAAGAAGAAAGAAAACGGCATTTATTCGAAATGGAAAACTTTTTTTGAACTTTTGAACTTTTTTGAAACATTTGAACTTTTTGTTTTTCATTTTCATCAAAAATCATCGCCATCTCAAAATCGCAAAGGCAACTATTTTATAGTATGTATATAGCACATAATGCATTATAAAACAGTCAGTTTCATAATCATAGGCGCTGGCATCAAAGGTTCAGCACAGTGTGTAATCTGAGCCTCTGGGAATTAGAAATACCAGGCTTCAGCCACATTAGTTGTTTAGCATGTGTGAAATTAATTATGATTCATTGTAAGGACGTTGCAGGCAGTCCGTTTGAGCCCACGAAGAGAACGGGGAGATATGTGTGATGTCATGCTAAATAAGTGCAGTGTCTCTTGCTCAGGGGGTGGGTGAGTTTGACAGCAGACAGCCGTTGTTCATCAGAGGAAGTGTAAATGTTCGTAATCTAACACTCTGTCATACCTATTGTGCAAACGAAGCAAAGGTAAGGATGCATGCTCAAATGGACTGACTGATAAGCTTGCACTCCTTGCTAATGCAGCCAGCATCTCGTGTTACTTAGTGCTGTGTACCCTTTTAGCATTTAACTTTGATGGAGGAAAGCTTAGTCAGAGTTTGGCGGCCCGATTTCCTCTCAGATAAATGCCTGCCCACTGAATATGTAAAGAGTATCCACTGTCTGCAATCAGAGAATTGTGGTGCCGAGAAAAAAAAGGAAAAAAAAACAAACAAACAGAAAAAATGATTTACAAAGATAGTTCACCCCAAAAAAAGAACATTCTGACATAATTTATTCACCCTCATGTTGTTACAAACCTGTGTGACATTTGTTTCTTCCGCAGAACAACAAAAAAAGACATTTTGTAAGAATGTTCGTTTTGTCCATACAATGAAAGTCAATGGGGTCCAAAATAGCACTTGACCTATTCAACTCAACTCAACTCAACAAAAAGCAAAGACTAAGACTTACATTTATTTAATTGTCACATCAATCCTAGTTTTTTACTTCAGAAATATGTTTTTTTAGCATGTTTCCTTACATAAATACCTCAACGATAGCAGGACGAAGAGGCAAGCATTAATTAACATCGAGGCAAAAATTAGTTAACATCGAGGCAAGAGTTATGTAGGACATTTTCATTTTGCTTTTAGACAAAGCATATCAAATATGTACATTCGTGGCCTGAGAGCATATTTAGTTATTTATTTCCGACTGACAAATTCTTTCTCTTTTACAAAATGCATCTACACTCACTTGGATGTATTCAAGGTTTACGGAGTCCAATCAAAGAGAAGTGTGTTTCAGGATTTGACAGATGCAGTAGCTTTACAGACAGAGGGTAATGGAGTTAATTAAAGACACATGCTTCAGCAGTTTTGATAGCAGTCTATTGGAAACTGCTATCGACAAAAACAAAATATTTAAAAACACAGGACTATTTCTCAAATCAGATCTTATATGTCATATCGACCAGCTGGGGTTGGTTTGGATTGGATGCGAGTTTTGTTTGTTAGTGAAAGCAGATGTTTCTGTCATTTTGTATGTATGAGATTTTCAGCTTTTATGGCATATCATAACTCATGCAAATAGTGATCTGATTTTAAGTGTATCCATAAAAATGGAAAATGGATTACCAGCCAACAATCTTTCTGGGATGAAATATGCATTGAAGAACGGTGGCCAGGCCCACAGGAGTCACTGCGCTGATGTTGTCAGCAATGAGATGAAAATGCTATTTGATGTGAGGGAAAACGGCACGCTTTCTGTAGACAATGAAAATAAATGAGTGAATATTGTATAAAATATAACCCGGAGGAGAAGGTGTGAATCAATTGGAATCGGCTCTCATGCGTAATTGCAGCCATTTATTGATTTAAATAAGCCCTACAGAATCTATATGGGAACGATTAAAAGCCAAACCCAGAACATTAGGGTATGAGCGGAATATTAATTGCCTTTGAAAAGTAAACAATAACAAAGCTTATAGGTTGCACACAGGACACATCAAAAAGAGGTCTATAATACCTGAATAAAGAATCCGTGAGCATTCTTATTAATCTCAATAGCAGAAGTACATTTTTATACCATAGAAACTAATAGAAAACTATAAATTACACAGTTACTGATTATTGTCACCAGCAGGAGTTAAAGTCGGCATGAAATGGAAATTATATATACTGTATCTTTCCACTATATATTTTCTAAATATGTGTTATTGATCCTCTTTTTGACCGTTTAATTTTTTACTTTGTTTTATCTTGTCATTTTTGACCCTTAAAGTTATTAATGTTTCGCCAATCATTATTACATATTCGGTTCTTTAACGACCCTCATCTATATCTAACACATATGGATCTGTCACGATAATATAAAACTCCTGATATTATAGTAACAATTACAGAAGAATAAAATAAAGCATATTTTGTACATTGTTCATTCAGCATCTGGCTCATATTCGGCATCTCAAACATTCTCAAAACTATAACTTTCAACATCTTCAAAATCAATATTTTGATCGCTGAAGCTTACTCACCAGATCCACCATCAAGTGACAGTGACACTAATATTTGATTGGGTTTAGTACTTGTTCTGCAGTAGATAGATGATGATACTTCCTATTCTATTGTTTTCTGCCTGCGGTAACTATGAGTGAAACATTACTTTATCATTGTTTATCAGACATTGCCACATATTGGAATAAAGGTGAATTGCACATTTTCACAAGCACATATTAGTCCGGTTAAACACCACCCCTTTCTTACAACCGATTGCAAGCTCACATTCAGTTTCCCAAAGTCAATTATGTTCGCAAGATCCGTCATTACCAACACAATTCATCGGCACTTGAGATCATAGTTGGCTTCAGGAAACCCCAGATCTGATTCCATCCAATCAACAACCCTGCAACTTTGAGCAGTTGCTTATAAGGCATATAAAACCTATTTAAAACCAGCACAGGAGAACATAAGTTCCTGTGTGAATGGCCCCTTGTAACGCTGCAAATGCAAACAGAACAACATTCCATTTACAATCAAAGACAGTTGATCTATGTCTGCTTTTGGCGGTGAAGCCCATTCAACAGGCCTCTTCCGTCCGACAGTGTTGACGTATGCCAGAACGCACTGAAGTGTTGCAGTTTCCCTCAGAATGACAAGCACCTGTTTTTGCTTCTGAATTCCATAATTCTGTCAGCTTCATCTTACGCTTCTAATTCATCAGCCCTGCTGACGCCCCGAGCAAAATCTGAACTTTACCCCTCCTCAAAGCAAGAACAAAGTAATAAGAGCTGAAAGCCATAAACACTTTTATTTTGAGACAGTCTACCCGTGAGCCAGATGCATTTCTTTTCCGAGTCGCTGATTGATATTGATGCTATAATTACAATATGGTACGTAGGTATATGAGAGACGAAAACACAAGGCGTCTGGATCTTGAGAGTTTGGCTCGTTTCCTTGCAAACTGTTCAAGGCTTGTTTCCCGGCAAACTCTGCTCTTTCCTTGTCTCCATCTTTTTTTTGCTCTCCCTTTCCTAACGGCTTCCCGTCTCTCCTCGCCCTTTTGAAGTGGCTTTAGACTTCCGAGACTCTAGTATGTGACAAACAGGCAGTGATATCGTCAGATTCCTCTCCACAGAGGGCTGCCTCTCAAAGAGAAATTTACAAGGAAAACTGTCTCAAAGCAACCTTTTCTGGATGCGTGATAGATTCATGTAAACCACTACAATACTCCTCGATACTTGATCAAATAATGAACACTGTGTTCTCCCGACGGTAAGCCCAATTTGTACTGGAAAAATATTAGCTTTTTTGTGACAGGCTGTTGGAAAGTTGTCAAATCTTTTTAAAGACTGTGTGTATGTGTGTCTTGTTTCCCCAGCAGGAAACGGGGATATAATTAGGACGAAACTGGCACAACGCTATAATTTGGCTGGAGTTTGTTGACGTACAGACTGCTTGGGTGACTCCTCGTAATCATTTCTGGCCCACCTCCAATGAGAGCAGGTGATTCTTTTTTGATTCTTTTAACAATAAGGTGAGCTATAATAAGTTAAAATGTTTGTGTGTGTGTGCAGAATGTGTTCTGACTATTTATTTTTCTTTATCATGTGGATCCATCCCACTAAGCACTGCAGCGCAGAGACTCTACCACCGCCTCAACTCAAAGACAACGGCAGTTTGCATCTGTGTTTATTTAAGATTTGTTGAAACAGCTATGCTGAGAAATGTCTGTCTCTCCTTGCTTTTCTCTCTTTCTCCACTTTCTTTTTAAGATCCAACACCATTCCCTGTGTTTTGACACCAAATGTTTTACCAGATGAAACGAAGTGCGTTTTTAGAGGCCAGCAGTTCCTTGCTTCTATTTTACCTTTCCAATTGATAAAAGGTGATGGTGATATACTGTACGTGTATATCTTTAACTGCTTTGTAAAAACTTCAAATGGTGTGTAAGGAAAGTGTTGCAAAACTGCGTTAAAGAAACATTTCAATGTACTCCGGTCTGGATAGGGGCCAACACATTGATCTTTTCTCGTATTTGAATAAAAATATATTTTATAAAATATTTTAATGCAATTTGTGCCTAAAACGGATAGGATGTATTTATCAATTACTTACTTTTCAAGATATCATATTGGAGGTCAAAGCAAAAATGCCTATTACAAGCCTTAACTCGAAAAAAAAAATATCACACAACTCCACATTATTCAATCAATATTTTTTTTTCAACAAAGAAAAACAAGTTCTGTACAAAAAATCCAGTGTAACGTGAAAGATATGCTTTGATGCCTGTATTGGGTGTGATTAAACTTTTACAATGCTTTGGCTTTGTTATTTATTGAAATGACGAAGACAATAATTCTCCATAATAAATGTGGCATGGAGAGGATGGATAGGACTGTGATTGGAATAGGAAAAGTGCTTTCAGTCTTTTCATCTGCCGGAGAGAATTGAGCCATGCTTCATTGTCCAGCTCCTTTAATGAGGACAATACTTAATCTTAAAAGCATGAATAAAAACAATACCTGTAGGAGATCAAGATAGACCTTTAGAGGAGCTGTTATTCATTATGGAAGCTGGATTTCTGCTTTCTAATTACTAGCCAACTATAAGCTAAGCACAGAGTAATGAACTCGAATAATTTAGTTTTATGCTATTTAGTTAAAAAAAAAAAAAAAAAACTTTCTCCACCAAATGATCAGAAAAGAGTCACTTAATCATCAGGAAATTTTTATCGATGACCTCTAAATCTCAAGGTTTATTAAGTAACTTGTTGCAGATTTAACGTAAATTAGCCTGTCACTCCAAAGAGATTTTTAAATTACTGTTTAAATGTGCTATACAACTTTTCATGCTATATTAATGTTGTATTAGTCAGATGATAGCTTATATAACAGAATTATAATCAGAATCATTGGCATCCCTGGTAAATTTGATCGAAGATGGCTGTAAAAAATAATGTTCATCCTTTAGATCTTTTGTTCAAAAAAGTTGCAAAAATCTAACCTTTCATTGAAGTAAAATAATTAAAAGTGGGCGGAAAGTCACATTATGAAATAATTTTTTTCCTCCAAAACATATTGGCCACTGTCTCAAACCAGGCTGAAACTCAGGTCTCTGGTGTAGTGAGTTGAGTGATCTACCACTTAGCCACAGAGGAAATAATGTTGGACCCAAACGAAACACTCAAATCAATACTCCAGACAGAGTAGATTTATTTAAAAAAGGGTAGTTAAATAGAAAACTCCACGAAGGGAGAAAAAACTAAATCAAAATCCAGATCCTGATTAATTTGTTCCATCTGGCCATTAGACTCTGGATGGAACCGACAATAGGCTGGCTGTGGACCGAATAGGCCTGTAGAAGCCCCCCCAGAACCGGGACGAGAATTGGGGAAATTGTGAAATAGAGAAAGGTGCGACCATGGCCTGCGGGGAACAGGTAAGGGATGGAGCAGTCCCTGGGGTCACTGACGTGTAGACTTTCCCTGATTGCACACAGGGCAGGCTTCCACATAGACCTGAACCATGCGAGCACTTCCTGGATGGCACGTCAAGGGCGACTCATGGCCCCACTGCAAGACCCAGGCAGATAGAGGAATGTACAGGCATCCCTCGGGACCACAGCCTGGATCGAGCTCATGGACAAGGGCTTCTCGTACCCCTTTTTCTAGTTCCCACTGAAGAGGTGCGACGATCCTAGACCTCGGAATAATTGATGTCAAGGGCTTCTCTTGTGTTTCGGGAGAGTAGGCTCGAGACAGGGCATCCGACTTGACATTATTGGTGCCGGGTCTGTAAGATAGGAGAAACTGGAATCGATTAAAAGACAGGGATCATCGTGCTTGCCGAGGGTTCAACCGCTTCTCCTGCTTGAAATATTCCAGGTTCTTGTGGTCTGTGAGAACCTGGAAATGATGCTGAGCCCCCTCAAGCCAATGGCGCCACACCTCAAAGGCAAGTTTTACCGCAAGCAACTCTCGATCCCCCATGTGGTAGTTGTGGTCAGCATCAGACAGGAGGCGAGACAAGCGGCGAGACCACCTGAAGGCACAAGGGTGTATTTTTCCATCCTGTGAAAGGATGGCCCCCACCCCTAGCTCTGAGGCATCCATCTCCACCACGAAAGGTCTTTCTGGGTCAGGAATCACAAGAATCGGAGCGGAAGTGAAGTGGCGCTCGAGATCCTCGAAGGGCCCCGCTGCCTTCAGACCCCAGAGAATTTTGGTTCCCGCTAGGGTGGTAAGCGTCGACAAGGGGGCCACCAGAGCTGAGATTCTTAATGAACCTCTTTGAGAAGTTTGCAAAGCCAATGAAACGTTGAACCTCCTTGACCATGCCAGGTGTGGGCCAGTTGTGGACCGCCTTGACCTTCCTAGAGTCCATCTCCAGGTGGCCCGGAGTGATGATAAACCTGAGAAACTGAGTCTAGATGGTAAGCATTGCGGAGATCCAGTTTAGTAAAAATGGAAGCCCCTTGAAGCAGCTCAAAAGCATGGCCATGAGAGGAAGGGGATATCGATTCCAAACCATTATCTTGTTGAGGCGCCGGTAATCGATACAAGGCCTAAGACCCCCATGGATGATGCTGGCTGCCAAGTATTCCTTAATGTAGGTACCCATAGCTGAGTGCTCGGGGGAGGATAAGGATTTGATCCGACCCCTGGGAGGGCAGGAACCAGGGAGTAGATCAATGGCACAGTCATAAGTGCGGTGAGGCGGTAAGGAGGTAGCCCGGGACTTGCTGAACTGTTCAGGGGCCAGGGAAGCTCTGGACGAACAAACACAAACTGGAGAAACAGACCTGTCCAGAGGAACTTGGGACTGAGACACTCTGCGGTGAGCTCTTCTCCACTCTCTTAGACGATTGTCCATTGCTATGAGGGACTCGAGATCCTCAGCTAGTTTTCGGGTGGCTAACTCATCTTGAAGGGGCTCAGACAACCCGCTGTGAAAACAGACCCTCAGTACTTCATCATTCCATCAGCTCCTTGCTGCTATGGTCCTAAACTCAATGGTGAAATCTGCCGTGCTAAGGGAACCCTGACGGAGAGTAAGAAGGCACTTGGAAGCTTCCAGACCACTGACAGGATGATCAAACACTCGCTTGAACTCTTCCACAAATGCCGCATAGGAATCACAACAGGCCTCCTGGGACTGCCACACCGCGGATGTCCAAGAGAGCGCCTTGTCTGAAATAAGGCTAAGCAATCTTGGAACGGCCTGTGGGAAAACTTGAGGGTTGGAGCTCGAAGGTGAGTGAGGAAAGCCTGACAGAAAAATGGGTCTCCAGCAAAGAGCTTGGGAGGTGGTAGTCGGGGCTCCGCCACTGGAGAATAACACGCCACCCTAACCGGGGTGATCTGGAGGAAGGTGTTCAAAGAGCTGGTGGTTGGAACTCATCATATCGGACAGAAGTTGAGAATAACTGGCCATCAGCTCTTCTTGTCAGCTGAGAATGGAGCGATCCTGCCAACAGGTACTTGGAACCAAGTGTCTCTGGGTCCATGAGTGTCTCGGTTTTTCTGGGTTCGAACTCAGGTCTCAGGTGTGGTGAGTTGAGAGATCTACCACTTAGCCACATAGGCGGTAATGTTGGACCCAAACGAAACACCCAAGGCAATACTCCAGACAAAGTAGATTTATTGAAAAAAGGGTAGTTTGCAAGTAAAAAAAAAAAAATCAGAAAGACGTATTACTAACAGTAGTGATGCTGCAAAGAATCACAGAAGAGAAATAGAAAAACTCCACACAGGGAGAACAAACTAAATCAAATAACT
The DNA here is from genome assembly GCF_051911475.1 of Siphateles boraxobius. NCBI lineage: Eukaryota > Metazoa > Chordata > Actinopteri > Cypriniformes > Leuciscidae > Siphateles > Siphateles boraxobius. The sequence continues at coordinate 29,088,289 of NW_027509193.1, read as the reverse complement.
AAGAACTAACTTGTTCTTCAAATAACTAACTTGCTTGGGATAGCTTGGAAGGAATCAGTGGAACACAGCAGGAGACGCATAGCTAAGACTCAAAATCTGTGTGAGGAACAAGGGGGAAAACACAGCTAAAATACTCTAGGGGAAACAAGGCACATGTAACCTGGATAATGCTAAGAAGGACACACGAGGAAGAACTAAGGCAGAGGGGAACACAGGGGGCAGCACAACAAACAAACAACAGGAGGCAGGATGCTGACAGGCCACAATTATTGCCACCCCTTTTTTTTTTAGCACACCAGGGTGACTAGGAACATGAAATTGTCTAGCTATAGCCGCGTTTCCATCAAAACCGGAACGATTTGTCATAGGAACTTTTCCCCCAGACTTGGGGTTGCTGTCTGTGTTTCCACCACAGTCTAAAGTACCGTGAAGGTTAGGCAAATTAGTCCGGTGACGTAGGACTGTATGCTACTTTACAGTTCCCGCTGGATTTCATCCTCTGAATTTAAGCTTAATAAAGCCTGAACCTCATCATCGGTTCATCGGTCCATCTGTCATATTTTTTAAACTCCATTGTTGATTTGAATAGCAATCAACTTTTACTGCACTCAACCTGAATGCAACAGACAGTGGTTGAAATAAAATGCTGCGTGGAGTCAACCAATCAGCATGTTCAGTGCCCAAGTCCCAACTCTGAAAGTTCCTGAACCTGAAAAAGTACTACCTCGCGAGCATGGACTTTCAGAAGGGGAAATATTCACCCGGAACTTAATTTAGACCCCGGTTCCTGTGGTGTAAACACACGGGGTACCACCCTAAATTCCCTAGTTCCTTGGGAAAGTTCCTGCGGTGGAAACCCGGCTAATGAGTTCTTGTTTCGCAGGAGTATAAATATAAGGAAAAACAAAGGCCAAATTCCATTCCATTTAATCCTCCATCACAATGAGTAAAACCAAATAATATAATTCTGATGCGCAGCTAAAGATTGTTGAGCTTCACAAAATAGCATTGAAAATTCACATTTCAACCATCAGGGCAATAATTAAGAAGATAAAATCAACTAAAGATGTTACAAATTTGCCTGGAAGAGGACGTGTATCTATATCGTCTTAATGCAAGGTGAGGAGGATGGTTTGAGTGGCCAAAGATCAAGGATCACAGTGGAGAATTGCAGAGATTAGTTGAGTCTTGGGGTCAGAAAGCTTCGAAAAGTAATAATCAAACAACCCCTACATCACCACATGTTGTTTGGGAGGGTTAAAAAAATCCTCCTTGGTTATCCAAAAACAAACTCCAGCATATTCAGTTCTCAGACATGACTGGAACTTCAAAAGGGTTCTGGTCAGATGAAACAAAAAAAAAGAGCTTTTTGGAAGAAAACCAACCACATGGATTTGATGGAAACAGGGATAAAAAGTACCCCATGCCCACTGTTAAATCTTTAATGTTGTGGGCCTATTTTTTTTGCTGGAGGTCCTGGACATCTTGTTCAGATACTATACATTGTATCATGGATTCTAGCCAATACCAACATATATAAAACCTGACCGCTTCTGCTAAAAATCTTAAAATGGGCTGTTATTGGATCTTCCATCAGGACAAGATCCAAAACAAATATCAAAATCAAACTCAAAAATGTGTCACTGAGCACAAAATTAAGCTTCTGCCATGGCTGTCCCGTTCCCTGACCTGGACCCTATAGAAAATGAGTGGGCTGAACTGAGGAGAAGAAGCAGCAACATGGATCTGGAGAGAATCTATATGAAGGAATGGTCTCTGATCTTGTCAGGTGTTCTCCAAATTCATCAGGTTTTATAGAAGAAAACTCAGAGCTGTTATCTTTGCAAAAAGTATTTAATAAAAGGGTGCCAATAATTATGACCAATGTGTTTTGGAGAGAAATATTTAATTCAAAATGGGATTTTTCCACCCACTTTCAATTATTTGACTTCAATGAAAGGTTAGATTTTTGTGATTAAAAAAAATTTATGGAAGGTCAAAAGGTTTAACAATGCAGATTTATTTTACAGCCATCTTTGATCATATTTACCAGGGGTGCCAATAATTCTGTCCACAATAGTTTTTACTACAAAACAGCAAAGTCTATTACATTCATGGAAGTGCCAGATGCCTTGGAGTCCAGCTGCAGGATATATGCTAATGCATGACATTATGACGGAAATGATCCCTGCCCTCTTGTAATATCGCTTCAGTGAGCAGATTCCAGCCGAGGCTGATGGGATGGTGGGCATGCCTATATTTTGGCTGAGGACAACCCAATGCAAACAACATTTCCATCCCATTTGTCCTGATGGGAACACCTCACATGCCAGACTCATAAAAGTGATAGAATGCGGCTGTTAAAAGGAAAGTTCATCAATCTACCAATATACGGTCACCCCGACACTTTCTCTTTCGAGCTCGTAAAGGGCCATTTGCTGCCATTTTACATTAGAAATTAAACATCTTTCGGAAAAACATCTAGCAGCTGGTTTTGTGTCGTAACTGCTCTTTATAGAACACAGCGACTTGTTCAGATATGCACTGAGAAGTTGCCAGCATGGGTTTGTTTTTTAAGTTCCCCTTTAAAAAAATCTGTTTTTTTAAAAAATGAACAAAACGAATAAATATAATATAATGAAAAATAAATTTCATCTCACGTCTCCATTGCGCTGTTTTCCAGTCGTCTCTCAGCCTGCCATTAATAAATAAACAAATAGACTTATAGATCACACAGAAAAATAAATGGAAAAGAGGGACTGCAACAGCTTTCTCCCTCAAATCTAGTGCTGAATGAGTTTTAGTATTCTCCTTTTCCTGGATGGCGAGACTGGGTTTTTTGTTGTTGTTTTTTGGTGTACATCAATCATGATGACTGTCGTAAACACTTGCGACACATTTCTATATTCTAATCACCAGAAATCATGTGTTTACCTAGTTGCAGAAAGAACTCCGGAATGTTACATAATCCTACAGTATGTAATGTAACAAATCTCATATACCAGCTGATGCTTTTTATGGACAAGAAATTTTGAATCACGACAGTTGTCAGTCATTTATTTTCCGTTCACAGCTTTTTTTAATATATATATATATATATATATATATATATATATATATATATATATATATATATATATATATATATATATATATAGACCAGTCTAGGCCAGCATGTAGGCAGTGAAACTTGTGCACTTTCTGTCCCCGTTGGCTATAAACATCAGTAGAAACCTTTAATAATGTTCAGCTTAGAATTGGACATGGTATCTCTTGCTCTAATGATTCTCATACTCTCTAAATAAAGTTTGTTTGACATACTGACGCATGGGAGGCATTTTTTGCAATGCTGAAACTGACCTGTGTGTCGTGGTTTAATTTCCTTGACTTGTTTCTGTCTCAACCTTTAATTTGAATGGTTGAGGAATCATTGTTCGTGGAATCGCACAGTGCCGCCGGCAAAATATCTGTAATTGGGTCTGACCTTTTACTGGGACTACCAAAGTAAGAAATAAGAGTTTTTCTAATGGCATTGTTGAGGATGCTGTGGTTTTCTGAGTGCTCCGTATTTCCAACCTATAAAATGGGCAATGTGCATTAAGCTTTGCATATCACATACTTCATGTGGACAAACATTATGCAATAGTTTACAATGGCCTCTATCCATTTTATTGTATGCTTGTGTTGTGAAGATGAATTTCCATTAGTCATAGGTAATATAGACAGACTGGTTTATAAGATAAGCTCTCCAAACCCCACCCCTGAATGTAGATTTACTCACTGAGAATCTAATAGCCACTAAATGCTGATACATTTAATATTGCAATATATCAAAAACCAACATAAACTCAACAGAAAACTAGCTGTATTCACTATTTAAGTAATAACTAATTAAAGCAATAGTTTACCCAGAAATGAAAATTATCTCATAATTTGCACACCCTTAAGCTATCTTTAGATGTATTTGACTTTCTTATTTCAGATGAACACTATTGGAGTTATATTGCATAGTATCCTGGCTCTTCCAAGCTTTGTAATGGCATTGAATAGTATTTTTGAAATTCCGAAAAGCGCATGCATCCATCATAAAAGTAATCCATACGACTCCAGTGGGTTAATAAAGGCCTTCTGAAGCCACTGGTAATGGTCGTATGCAAGTTCAGGAGAGTTCTGATGGAAGGGTGACCTCTGACCTGACTTATGACATTTTTGGGTGAACTATTCCTTTAAATTGAATTATGCATGACACATTATGATTTTCATTTTCGGATACAGGTCACCTCTGAGCTGGAACAGTCTAAAACTACCATTTTATGACATATGACACATTAACTGAGTGTGAGTCCCAAACCTTTCACTAGTTGCAATCCTATCCTGACAAATATAAGCATGTTAAAACATAACTATACAATAAAATATAGGTAACATGTTTGTGCTTTATATCTTTGATTGCTTGTTATTAGCGTATTAACCAGCATTCCAAAGGAGTGTTTTTTAAAATGTTTTTAAAATAAGTCTCTTATGCTCACCAAGGCTTCATTTGTTTGATAAATATTTTTACAATTACAAGATGTCTATTTTAACATATTTTAAAATTGTAATCAGTTCAGTTCAATTTTATTTATATAGCACGTTTAAAAACAATCATAATTGACCAAAGTGCTTCACAAGGTTCAAAGTCACAGAGATAATATACACAAACAATAGGTCAAGATATCAAAGCTCAACTTGAATTGAAAGCCGACGCATAATAATGGGTCTTAAGCAAGGACTTGAATGTTTCAATGGTCTGAGCTTTTCTTACATGAATAGGTAGACTATTCGAAAGGTTTTGGAGCAGCTACTGCGAAGGCTCGGTCACCTTTATTTTTTAACCTGGATCTGGGCACATCGAGGAGCATCTGATCGGAAGACCTAAGTGCCCTGACAGGTGTGTGGACATGCAACAGCTCAGATAAATAAGAAGGCGTCAACCCATTTAGAATTTTAAAAACAATTAATACAATTTTCATTCATTCCTCTTATGGCAAAGCTTCATTTTCAGCATCATTTCTTTGCTTACAATTTTGGTGGAAAACGTGATATACATTTTAATTTTAGAATTTGTTTGATGAATAGAAAGTTAAATAGAACAACATTTATTTAAAAAAAAGAAAAAAAATCGTACTGACCGCAGGCTTTTGAACGGTGATACATGTTTTAATTAAATCATTGAAAAAGTGAATCTGATAACCTGCTCATCCAAGCCTTTCAGAAGAACAGCAAAGAGTCGACTATCCTTGTAATAAAGTGATTGGTGTGAAAGTCTATGGAGAAACTGACAGCTTGCTGTGATTGATTCTCCAATAGTTCTGAATGAAGGGTGAGAAGTTAACATGATATTTATAGTCCCTCTGCGTTTACAATGCAGGCAGCAATGGTTATAAATGCTGCTGTGAGAATGGGGTCCATGCTCTATTGAGTTCGTTCAGTCAGTCACTCATAACATACATTCCACTAGAAAGAAAGCATTTCCCTCTAGCCAGAAACTCTGAGTGCTGTGGAATTGCTCTAATCAATTTTAAGTATAGGCGAAACCTGCGCCAGATTATTTTTCCCCAAACCTTTCCCTTTGATAATCATAAAAGAAGAACTCCCTGTAGCTAAAACAGTCCAATAAAAAGCCGTTCAACTCTCAAGTTTTAAATAGGAACAAGTCTCCACTGTAAATCCTTCTCTTTATTTGATTCTTTCCAGTCTTCTCTATAATCAGACCGCATTTAATTGGCCCTAAAACATATTTTATGGTTACGCCTGTGACTTAGACCAAGAATGTTCAAACTGTGTTCATTTCTGTGCAGGAATGCAATTAAACAGTCGGTGGCATGATGTCAGTGGCAGCTCTCTCTGCTGTGCTCTGTGTGTTTCTTTCCTGGAGCTGCTGTATTGGAGTCTGTGCGGTAGAGCTGTCCTTGGTGCTGATTGTCGAATAACACGAGGATCCAAGGATTCTTTGGAGCCGTGCCGATAAACACAGCCCTCTCTATCACACCGTGTTCCAGAAAGCAAAGGAAAATTAGTTGTGTGGTCTCTTTTTTGCTTCTTGATTAAACAGGTGCATGGCAAGGGCCTCAACATGATCTCAGTCTTTCTCTGCATTATGCGTCTCATGAGATCTGCAGGCTGCTGGATACAAAGCTCCTCTCTAATGATCATTAAGTCACTGTCACGTTATATTTAATTGCTGTTAGCTGGAAATGAGATTGTCTGCACAGTTGTGTAATTATAGTTTTAATTATAAAGCCCTGAGTTGAGTGAGCACTGTGTTATCGGGTAAGATAAGAACGAGGAAATGATCGGTGTCTACAACACACACTCACACACTCTACTTTAACCTGAGAGCTGCAGTGGCATAATTCTTATATGTGGATATAACAATTTTTTAAGAATTGCACAAAAAATAAATCATTCTATATATTCTGATAACTTGATGATTATGATAAGACCTTTTATTATATTAGGGGTAAACTGTAAAAAATTAAATGATCAATTAAATCATCAAAATAAGTTAGCAATTTTTAACTTTTCTCTATAAGTTATACAAGATTAAACTCATTGTTTAAGTCAGTTTAATGTAATTTAAGTTGAAATAACATAACTTAATTATAGCATAATGTAAGAAATCATGTAAAATTATAAGTCTTTTAAAAGTCAAATTACTTTATATATCTGTATATATATATATATATATATATATATATATATATATATATATAAAATCTCAATCATGACAACTCTGGACTAGCATGTATTATAGAAGTTGCATAGATCTAGGGAGGTGGAGCTGGGAGAGGTAAACCGTTTCAGAGCAAACAATAAACCAGAATATTTAAATGTTGAGCAAGCAATCTCATTGGCTGCAGGATTAGCAGAGGCCAATCAGCGTGTGCCAAGCGATGTGGATGTGATAGCTTGCAGATTGCATGTGAAGGACCTATCACCTTGCGCCCATTAGTTTCATGACTGAACTACAGTATATTTAAATTTTGGATTTTACTTTCAAGACATATTGCTTTGAAAGATATCTCGTTTCATATTTATTCTTTGTTTATTACTATTACGGTTAGATTTAGTCCCTCAACAAGTGATTCTGTATTGTCATTTTTTTCTTAAGACACTATAGGAAATCAGAAATGGATTAGTTGAGATGGATGTGGGATTCTCCTTCAGATTAATTCTATCTCCTCATATTCAAATTCGAATTGCTGTGCTACATCCTGTTTGGTCCCCGATACAAATTCAGGACTGGAATGTAAATTAGAATGTCAGAGGCATTCTCATTCAATTCTGAACGCACGCTCTGATACATTGTCAGCGAGAGAGATTAAGAGTGATCTCTCGGCTAATCCACCCTGTGAATGTGTCCATGCTTCTATCAAAGCACTACATGGTCAGGAGTCTCTTCCACACACAGTCACGAATTCCCACATTCACATTCATTGCGTGCAGCTGACAAATTTGCGCTCTGTCAGCGAAGTGTGGCATCACATCCGAAAATCTACATTGCGGGTTTGAGCTGCTAGTTGCTTTCCTCGCCTGTCACACTAACGCGCCAGATGTTGAACCCAAGCGTGAAATAATTCCACCCGAACACTGACCCTGCCAGCCGCGGGGCTCATCGACTTGTTAAGTGTCATTCCTCCATGATAGAATAGCATGCAATGCAATATAGGGCGGTTTCACGTCCTTGCTACAACACAAACACGACCTGAATGTGGTATCAGAGAACACCTTGCTGCTTCTCTCAACAGGCACGCCTCAGAATAAAAGATTGATAAACTCAGCAAAGAAAAACATACTGGTAATTGGACTAGCTGAGATGAAGGAAAAACTCTGGTTTTGGATTTGTGGCGGGGGAGGTTGGCATGCACATTATGGTTCACGATTTGTGCAATCAAGGAAATGGAGGGAGAACTAATGGCAGGATTGCTAGTGCACTTAGTGATTTACCCTCCCAAAGGCCTCGTGTGAGGCTCTGAGTGATTTCTCAAGTGATAACGTGTGTTATTCTGTGAGATATGCATATTCAGCTAGAGGGAAAGAGTGGTCATTGGGTCTTGATTCGGTCACAAACTGCCTAGGGCTGTTAATTATGAGGCTCTTAGCATGGACGATGTATCTGAATGTTGGGTCTTGCATCTATGTAGGTAGAAAGGCTGTGTAAGCCTTTAAGGGAAAAAAAAGCATTTTCTAAATCAGTATTTTGGTCTTGTTTTTCAGTAAAAAACATCTAAGCATCCCTGAAACATGATCAATTTTGTTGATAAACAAAATTGTTTAAAAAGAAAAAAGATTGGAACTTATCTTTCTATCTTTCTATATATAGTCTATATATATCTTTCTATCTTTCTATCTATATAGATAGGATAGGATAGTATTCTATCGGTCTGTCTGTCTGTCTGTTTGACAGTAATAAAGAAAATGATTGTTTGCAGTGTTCTTACTGTTCTGTCTGTTATTGCAGATGGCAGGGTGGATGGAAGTAACGTATTGATCCCTAAGGGGGAAATTCAGGTGCTGAACATCAAAAGTGTACAAATACTTTCACATATAGAGAGTGCAAAACAAAACACAGTCTGAAGGCAATTACGAAAGTGTAAACCATGACAGAGTGCAAAAGAAAAACGGTCCATAAGCTGCAAAGTTGTTATGCCTGGCCAACAGGCCATGTAATTTGCTCTATTTCGGATGTGACACATAGATCTTTTTTTTTCTTTTCTTTTTTCTTAAATAAAAGCTTCTGGAAAATGGCTGAACAACAAGAAGAGATAAAATATCATGTCAAAAGTTTGGCAGAGACTACGATACTCCTGAACTGTAAGTCTTAATTCGCTTTGCAGGAATGGACTCTCCCAGAAAATTGTGATCGATGTGCTCTAATGTTGGCAATTATACTGTGAATGAATTATTTCAGTCATTTCAAAGCAGCTAGATCTGGTGGAGGTGATGGAGTTATTTGTCAACAGGCTGCTGGACGCGATGCATTGTTATGGGAATCCGTCCGGGCACGCTTCCAATTAAGTGACACGCTAATATGTCATTTGTGTTTTTCGATGCATTCAAAAAGCCGTGAGCAATCCCTTCTGAAGCTTTCCCGAGGACCTGCTGATCCCGTCTTTTAGATTTGTACTGTATTCGAGATGGAAACATAATCAAAGTTTCATCAGGGCATTTGTTTATCTAATCATCAGAGAAATTAACCGCTAATGGAATCGCACTGAATCACTAGAAACAATGGTAATGGCTTCTATTAAAAAGCTATCACATGGATTTCGTGTAAGTAAATAGATTTATTCCTCAGACTTGCCAAATCGCTTATCACTTTTATGTGAGCATCGCTGGAGGGAGTTCAGAGTTTAAATATATAAATAGCAGAATGCTAATAACTCTAGCAGTAGCTAATTTATACAGGAAGGAGCACACTCTGCATCAATGCATATTTCAGTGTCGCAATGCCTCAGCCTCTCCTAATCCCACTTATATCAGCATTTTTGCCATTTTAAATAATTAATACGACCATTAGGTCAAAGTATATAAACTAAATAGTGATGAAGCATGCACTCATGAATGTAGCAATAGTGTTTCCTTACTAAAATCAAATGCAATATTACACCTGAGATATGCCAGAGAAAACGTGTTTTTGGGTGATTTTTTCTTATTATCATTCACTAATCCGTTTTGGCCTCTGCCTTTTTAAAGGTATACAGATCACCGCCAGGTGGAAATAATGATTTCACAAATTCCAATTGATTATGTCTCAAAATAAAAGTTGCAGTAGCAACATCAGATATGTTGCAGCTTAAAAAAAAAAAAGAAAGAAAAAAGAATAAATAAAATCACAGTGCACTAATGCCACTAATACTAATGACACATAAAGAGTATTTGTGCACACAGGGACAAAATATAAACCTGTCCTTACATTTGTGTACTGTATATTCTTTACTGACCCATGTTTAAAAAATGAATAAAAATGCCATACTCAAACTGAGAAATATCAAGAGTAATGACATTTTCCTCCATCTTTTGAGATAAAAGAGTTCCTAGATTGCAATTAAATGATGAAAATATTAGTTTGTAATGTAATTATTACATTACACATTTCGGTAATGTAGTCAGACTTCTTTTTGATTACTTTTACTTTTGAACTAACTCGTTTGTCATATTGTATTGAATAGGACATCTTGTATTGACATAAATACAAAGAGAAAGGAAATATATTCCATTTTTATTATCCAGAACATGAAGGGCATTCAACTTTACGTCATGGTAATCTTATTATGAGTATTTTAAAAAATAACAATCCAATTACAAGAGCATGTACATGACATGTACATGTTTTTGGAATCTGATAACATAATCCAGATTACATATAATCAGTTACTACCTAGCACTGTCAATAGGCATATTGTCCAATTTTTAAAAACAGACATCCGAATACATAATTCCATTAAAAGTGGACTGCAGGAGAGGGAAAAAAAAATGTTGAATTTGAATCCCTTTTAGTACATCTGCAATCACACTGAGTTGGTAAATACAGTAATCAGTCCTAATAACAAATCACACTGGTGTAGTAATGGAGTTCTGCTTCATTTTCATTCTCTGCTCATTATTGTGGGTTTTGCAAATGTTTGTACAGTTTGAATTTAAGATGGGACAAGGCAGCTTTGGTAAAATCAACATACATTTACAAATGTGGGCAGAGGGGGGTGTTAATGTCTGATGTTTGTGCTAATTATCCGCTCCGCAGTGACATTGATAACGCAATCACATGCTCCGTGAGAAGAGCGTGCCGGAGAATGTTTCTAAGGAGGGCCTGGAGAAACAAAAAACTAAAGTGTAAATATTCTCAGAAGCCTTAAGATCACTTGTCTTCTCTGATCAAACAAACTACAATACAGTAGCGATGCACTTTGAAGCTGACAGGCCTTCATTTCAAGTTGAGCCTCACGTCCAGCAGTTTCTATAAGCAGATGGTAACAGACCCCCTGCTTGGGGTTGATGTTTGGAGGTGATAGGGGCTCTTGGATCAGATGTTTGTGCAAAAAAAGCACTTTTGATATAAAATAAAGAAATTGCATAAATTTAAGATATATGTTTGAATCGCGTTGTAAATGTTCATCCATTTGGAGTACACAGTTTTACAGTTTTTCTCAATCGCTTTGGCACGTTTTTCAAAACAGTCTTAACATTCTCAAAAATGTAAGCTCAACTGTCACAACTGTTTGCTGGAACATCAGAACTCTATATAGCATGTCTGCAAAACGTACTCGCCCAAAACCTACTTATTGTGTCAATAAATTGGCCAATGGCACCCAAGGTGAGCCACACTAGTCAAAATGTTTAGATGTTTTTTCACTGTCAAAATATTTGTTATAAAAAAATAATTTAAAAAAACAACTTTTTTGTTGACTGCCTATTTCTATACAGTACAAGATTGTAAGTTTTGTCTGTGTAAATACAGATTCAGAGAGTAGGTGAAAATTGACTGGGAAAAGTCAACACTGTAGTACACAAAAAGAACACAGAAATGCAAAGCACATGCAAATTTGCTTAAATCAATAAGAAATTCAAATCTGATGTGAACAAGAAACGTCTACGGTTACGTATGTAACCCTCGTTCCCTGAGTAGGGAACGGAGACGTTACGTCGGATGACGACGAATGGGGTTTCGCTTAGAAAGCCTATCAACTTCGAGTATTACAAAACGAGCCAATGGCAAAGAAATGCCATGGGTCTGCGGAATTTGCATGGCGTAACTCCGCCCCACCTCGTGGGTATAAAAGGAGGAAGGCGGCAGCAAGCAGATATGTTTCTTCGCTGAGGAGCCAAGACTGAGCTCAGGCGATCCCCGCGGTACAGCGGAAAGTGGCAGGCAGACGTAACGTCTCCGTTCCCTACTCAGGGAACGAGGGTTACATACGTAACCGTAGACGTTCCCTTTCGTTGTCACTCCGAGTTACGTCGGATGACGACGAATGGGGTTACCAGTCTAATCACGCCACCTTCTCAGCTGTCTTCCAGTGCCCTGCGTAAATCGAGATCCCTGTCAGCCTGGACAAAGGACTCCATATAACACAGGAATACCAAGGTACACTGGGAAGCATATCCCAAGCTAGGGGAAGTATGCAATTAATGCCAGCCCGGAGGGGGGGGACTTAGAGAATACACATATGACCCGAAGGAAGCATATGGGAAACACTGGGGTGTCCAGCCGCAGGTGGAATATTTCAACCCCAGGGGTGGCAAGGTGGCTTGCCAAGGGAAAGACACACGCTCAGAGAGGCTTACAGTGGAAATACACATGTGGGGGTCGCTCAGAGGAGGGACCATGCACACGGGAGGCACCTAGCCGACGCACAGGCAATAGACACTGGCGCCGACGTCAGGAGTGCTGGAGGAGCTCAGGGCTTTCGGAGAAGCTCACCTGAGAAAAATATCGCACGTATCCAGTCCGTGGAGTGGAATGGCGAGCAAGCGAAGACACCTGAGCGGGTCCGGTACTAGCTGGTTGAAGCGAGTACACGAGAGGACACAGGCTCCACTCGGAGATTATAGAATCTGGCGAATGTGTTAGGTGTCGCCCAGCCTGCAGCTCTGCAGATGTCTGTTAGCGAGGCGCCATGCGCTAGAGCCCAAGAGGACGCCACACTCCGGGTGGAGTGGGCAGTCACACCAAGGGGGCACGGTCGACCTTGCTGCTGGTAAGCCAAAGCAATGGTGTCCACTATCCAGTGAGACAACCTTTGCTTGGAGAGAGCCTTTCCCTTCAGCTTCCCACCATAACAGACAAAGAGCTGGTCTGAGGTCCTGAAACACTGCGTTCTGTCTACATAGGCGCGGAGAGCGCGTACTGGACAGAGCAGTGCCAAGGCTGGGTCTGCCTCCTCCGAGGGCAGCGCTTGCAGGTTCACCACCTGGTCCCGAAAGGGAGTGGTAGGAACCTTGGGCACATATCCAGGCCGGGGTCTCAGGATCACGTGAGAGGAAGCCGGCCCAAATTCCAGGCACGCTTCGTCAACGGAGAATGCGTGCAGGTCCCCAACCCTCTTGATGGAGGCCAGTGCAACCAGGAGCGCTGTCTCCATAGACAGGAACTTAAGCTCGACTGATTGCAGGGGCTCAAAGGGAGCACTCTTCAGGGCAGTTAGAACCACTGAGAGGTCCCAAGAGGGAACGAGAGGAGGACGAGGAGGATTTAGTCTCCTCGCTCCTCTCAGGAACCTGATGATCAGGTCGTGCTTCCCTACCGACTTACCTTCGATGAGGTCATGATGTGCGGCAATGGCGGCAACATAGACCTTCAGGGTGGAGGGAGACAGCCTTCGCTCCAGCCCCTGTTGAAGGAAGGAAAGCAAAACACTGATCGAGCATCTCCGGGGGTCTTCTCGGTGAGAAGAGCACCAGTTGACGAAGAGGTTCCACTTCAACGCATAGACGTGTCTCGTGGACGACGCTCTAGCGGAAGTGATGGTAGCCACCACCGCTGGTGGTAGGGTACTCAAACCTGCCTCGTCCCATCCAGGAGCCACACGTGGAGGTTCCAAAGATCGGGACGAGGGTGCCATAGGGTGCCCCGTCCCTGAGAAAGAAGGTTCTTCCTCAGAGGGATCGGCCAGGGAGGTGCTGTCGCGAGGAGTACTAGTTCGGGGAACCAGGTCCGGTTGGGCCAGTAAGGGGCAACCAGAATGACCTGCTCCTCGTCCTCCCTGACCTTGCGCAAAGTGTGCGCAAGAAGGCTCACTGGGGGAAACGCATACTTGCGGCCCTGCGGCCAGCTGTGCGCCAGAGCATCCGTGCCGAGCGTGCCCTCGGTCAGGGAATAGAACTGGGCGCAATGGGTCGAGTCGTGAGAGGCAAACAGATCTATCTGCGCGTCCCCGAACTGGTCCCAAATCAGCTGAACCGACTGGGGATGGAGTCGCCATTCTCCAGGGAGGGGCTGAAGCCGTGAGAGCTCGTCGGCTGCACAGTTCAGCGCTCCGGGAATGAAGATGGCTCGAAGCGACCTCAGATGCTTCTGACTCCATAGGAGGAGGTGGCGAGCGAGTTGTGACATACGGCGGGAGCGTAGACCACCTTGATGGTTGATGTACGCTACAGTGGCGGTATTGTCTGAGCGGACTAGTACGTGTTGACCCCTGAGCAACGCCCGGAAGCGGTGGAGGGCAAGGCGTACTGCCAACAACTCGAGGCAATTGACATGCCACAGCCGCTGGGGTCCTGTCCAGGAGCCCGCAGCAGCACGTCCATTGCACATGGCGCCCCAGCCCGTGGTGGAGGCATCTGTTGAGACAACAACATGCCGGGAAGCTCGTGCCAGGGGGACACCGGCCCAGAGAAAATCGAGGTTCGACCACGGGGTGAAGAACTGACGGCAGGTCGGAGTAACTGGTACTCGGAACGTGCCGTGTTGCCATGCCCACCTCGGGACTCGGTCGCGAAGCCAAAGCTGAAGCGGTCTCATATGAAGCAATCCGAGCGGCGTGACCGCGGCTGCAGATGCCATATGCCCCAGGAGCCTCTGAAAAAGTTTCAGTGGAACCGCACTCTTGCCCTCGAATTGTCTTAGGCAAGTCAGCAGTGACTGCGCGCGCTCGCTCGTAAGCTGCGCGGACATGGCGACCGAGTCGATGTCCATACCGAGAAAAGAGATCCTCTGCACGGGGCAAAGTTTGCTCTTCTCCCAGTTGACCCGAAGGCCCAGACGGGCTAGGTGCCGGAGCACTAGGTCCCTGTGTTCGCAAACCTGATCTCGAGAGTGAGCTAGGATCAGCCAGTCGTCGATATAACTCAGGATGCGAACCCCTTGCTCTCGAAGGGGAACAAGGGCCGCCTCGACGACCTTCGTGAAGATGCGAGGAGACAGGGCTAGCCCGAAAGGGAGAACCGCGTACTGGTATGCCTGCCCCTCGAAAGCAAACCGGAGGAACGGTCTGTGTCGAGGAAGAATGGAGACATGAAAGTAGGCGTCCTTCAGGTCGATCGCTGCAAACCAATCCTGGGGCCGTATGCATTCGAAAACGCGTTTGGCGGTGAGCATCTTGAACGGCATCCGGTGAAGGGAGCGGTTCAGCACGCGCAAGTCCAGGATTGGCCGTAACCCACCGGTTTTCTTGGGGACAATGAAGTAGGGGCTGTAGAAGCCGGACCTCATCTCGGCTGGAGGGACAGTCTCGATTGCACCCTTCGCCAGCAGGGTGGCAATCTCTGCTCTCATGATAGGGGCATTGCCACCGACCAAAGTGGAGCGGACTCCGCTGAAGCGGGGAGGAGACCGTGCGAACTGAATCGCATAGCCGAGCCTGACGGTACGCGCGATCCAGTGGGACGGACGGGGAAGCTCTAGCCAGGCTCCCAGGAACTGAACCAACGGGATCATGCGAGCCACAGGCGTCCCCCCGGAGGGGCAGCGAGGCGGAGTAACTGGCCCAGATGTGGACGGCATAGCGGCCCGGAGAGGGGGCACAGTTAGCAACCGCACCCTGGCAGAGGGGGCCAGGGGAGGACCAGGCTGGTCGTCCCGCGGGGGCCTGCTCTGCCAGGGGTCTGGCGACAGAGGGGGACAGGGGCGAAGCGGTCCGTGGACGGCACGCCGTGTCAACCGCCTCTGGGACAGAGGGGGGCGAGGAGAGCACGGCTTGTGGGCGGCGCTCTGTGTCGCCCGAGAACTCTGTGAGCTCAGGGAAGAGGGGATTGTTTCTGTCTTTAACCACATTAGGGTGCTGCCCACCCGTGGGTGAGCAGCGGGGAGTGGAGAACAAAAGATTCTCCCCCGGCCCTCCACCGGGGGAAGGAGTGGTCCTGCTACCACCTCCTGAGAAACAATCATCATCCCTGAGCAGCCCGTCTCAGGAGCGCCGCTTGGCCCGGCGTTTAGCGGGGGGCGGGGCAGGAGAGGGCTGTGGCGCCTTCTTACGGCTTCCTCCGCGACCGGCCCTGGGTGGAGGCTGCTGCGTGGTCCGGGCGGGAGGGGCGGGAGCCGCAGGAGGGCGCCCTCGGCGGGAAACAGGTCGAGGCGTCTGCCCGGCCGGCAAGGTGGAGGCAGCAGCGGGCCGGCGGGGCAGAATGTGTTTGATGGCCTCGGTCTGTTTCTGGGCAGTTGAAAACTGTTGGGCAAAGTCTTCAACTGCACCGCCGAAGAGGCCGGCCTGGGACAAGGGGGCGTTAAGCAGACGGGTCCGCTCAGCGTCCCGCATGTCAGCCAGGTTCAGCCACAGATGTCGCTCCTGGACCACAGCTGTGGACATCACCAAACCCAGGGAGCGCGCGGTAACCTTCGTCGCCCGGAGAGCAAGGTCGGTCGCGGCGCGCAGCTCATCAAAGAGCCCTGGGTTTGTCCTACCCTCGTGCATGTCTCTGAGCATCTGGGCCTGGTAGACCTGCAGAGTGGCCATAGCATGCAGTGAAGCAGCCGCCTGTCCCGCCGCTCTGTAAGATTTCGCCACCAGGGTCGACGAAAATCTACAGGCTTTGGATGGGTGCTTAGGCTCGCCCCGAGAAGAAGCACTCTGAGGACATAGTTGCATGGCAACAGAGCGTTCAACCGGGGGAAGCCCAGTGTACCCACGGGCAGCTGCCTCATCGAGGGGAGGAAAGGCGGATGAGACCAGCGAGCGGTCCCGAGAAGACAGGGGGGTCTTCCAGGACTTCGAGATCTCATCATGCACATCCGGGAAGAAAGGTATTGGGGTTTGCCGAGGACGAGGGTCGGCGGCCTTACCCAAAAACCAATCGTCCAGCCGCGAGCGCTCAGGACAGGGTGGAGGCCTCCACTCAAATCCGATGCTCGCGGCTGCCCGGGAAAGCATGGCCGTCATCTCCGGATCAGACTCGAGCACAGCCGTATGCACACCGGAAGGTGGCAGCTGTGACGAGCCCTCACTTCCAGAAGAGTCAAATCCGCCTAGTGATGCTGCAACAGACATGGCATCTTCCTCTGTAGCTTCAACTGAAGCCCGCGGGCCACCAGAAGGTAGACCCGCGGGAATCAGCAGTTCACTAGCGGGCACCGTCATTGAAGAGGGGGGCTGGGGTCGCGGACACATAGTCGGCGCCTTGTTCCAGACCGTAACCCTCAGATCACCCTGGCCACCAGCCGCAGGACGGGGGGTGGATGAGGGGACTCTCACTCTTGCGAGTTCACGGAGTCTCGACCGTAATGACGCGATGGTCATGTTCCCACAGAGAGAACATGAGTCATCCACGAGCGCTGCTCTAGCATGATCAATGCCCAAACACACTATGCAACGCTCGTGCCCATCAGAGTCCGATACCAATCTGCCGCAACCAGAAGTACACGGGCGAGACATCTTTAAAAAGACGTGCCACGTGTAAGCTCTTTTAGTGAGAGAAAACTCAAGTGTTGAAGCACCCGGGGAGAAACGCACCGACTGGCAGACCACTGCAACAGATCAGCAGGAAGCACGCTCTCGCCGTAGATCGCCGTCACACCAACACTCGAGGTACTCGTTTGTAAAGCTGACAATTCAGAGATGGCTTGTGGAGAGAAGAATACACTTGGCTCCGAAGCGAAAACATATCTGCTTGCTGCCGGCTTCCTCCTTTTATACCCACGAGGTGGGGCGGAGTTACGCCATGCAAATTCCGCAGACCCATGGCATTTCTTTGCCATTGGCTCGTTTTGTAATACTCGAAGTTGATAGGCTTTCTAAGCGAAACCCCATTCGTCGTCATCCGACGTAACTCGGAGTGACAACGAAAGGGAACTAATTGTTCAGAGATCTGAACCTACTGTTTTGAGAGAAAAAAAAGTCTAATTTGAGAATTGAGCCAAAGCAATTGAGAAAAAACTGTAACAAACTGATAAACATACAGTGGTGCATATTTGTCACTCATAAATGCATGAAACAGGTAAGATTTCTAGGCCAGGATATGTATTTTGTAATATAATGGATGTTTTCACCCCGTTTTCTTATTAGATCTGTTGCCATATAGATGCACACATTTGTTGCAAGGTGAGAATTTAGAATTGGTTTGTGGCACAATGGTTTATCCGACTGGTTGCTGTATAATGATAACCTTTTTAGTATTCGGAGAGCCAGCAAACTACAAAATGGCAGTGTCAGCACTCTAACACAAGACACAATGCTAAGCAAAATCACTCTCTGGTCTTATCAGGACCTTTTTTTGGCAGGCTGGATCAAGCATCCTCAAAAAAAAAAAAAGTATAATATGTTATAGCTTCCCAGACAGCTTTGGCCTGTTCTTATGAAATATTCGCAGACTATTCGCAGACTATAACCCTCGCTCGCTGCTGCAGATCCAGATAAATGGGAAAGGGAGATATAGAGGAAATTTCAGCCAGGATTTCAGATGAAGTAAAATTCCATTTGTGGAGATGGCGGCTGTGCTGCATTGCAAGTGCTGGCCCGTATCTCTCCATAGACTGTCATCGGGCTCTTGTCAGCGGATCCTTACAGTAATGCCCGTGACCTTTATATGATGAAGCACTGAGAGTCTCAGCCGTGGCATGTCTCTCTGTCTTAGGAATGGTCGACAGGAAGTTGTTCTGACCCTCCCCAATGCAAGGATGCATGCCAGAGACCGTAGGGCATCGCAAAGGCCACTATTTATCTTTGTTACACCTTTTCAGATTAGAAAAGGTTCCAATTCCACATAGAAAACATAACTTTTTTTAGCCTTTTAAGCCAAGCACACACACACACACACTGAAGCTAGTGTGCAACAAGAAGTGCCAGATGGTAAGCGACTCCCTGTTGCCATCCGTTCAAGTGTGCGCACTTGTGAGATGCGCTGCGGCTAGTCGCAGATGCTACGAGACATTTCAAATTGGTGTTAAATGCAGCCAGTCTTCAGGTGACTAGCGAGAGAAGAGCCATGAGCAACAGCCAATTAAATTACAAGAGGATGAAAGAGTATAAGAGGGAAACATAGTGAGAAAATGGAGCCAAAAGACATTAAACTGCTTCTCATATGCTAATTTTCTGTTTTCTTTTCTGTTCTGTAGATTAGTGAAAAGAAAACAACACAAATAAGAAACTTACCATTGTTCAGTGAATTTTGAACGATTGGGAGTTTCGCTCTAGGGCGAAAAACTTCCCCACACAGATTTCACTTGAGTTCAAACAGGACACCCAAATTCGCTGCACTGACCAACAGAAAGCTGCTTGGTTTGAAAGTGACTGTTGCAGTGCTTCATACATCACTACACTATATATTTATAAAAGACAATGGACCTTTTTTTGGCTGCAAAATTTGAGTAGTATGATTCTTTAATACCAGAGGCTGCAGTTAATGTGACCACAACTTTGACTTTGTTCTTTCCCTGCCATTCGACGGAAATTTCCAGCTTTCCATGTTTTCACTCTTACACGGTAGGGGGCGCTATAATACATCTTCTGAAAGATTACTGAATCTCCTGATCAAAACACATGCGAAGCAGAAACAAGCGATAGCATATGTAGGCAGATGCATATGTTAGATAACGTGATCATCAATTTTAAACAGCATATAAATCAAAACTGCCGAATGTTACTGAATGAAATGTCGCACCAGGACGAGTTATAGGACTGTGAAGCTTTGGGGGGTTGCTGGACTCAATCTACTCCATCTAAGTTTTGATCATCGTTCTGAATTCGATCTGGACATAGTCTTTGACTAACACGTGATTTCCTCAGCTTTTTACTCAAAATATTTAGTTTTTTTCTTGAAACACCCACATTCAAGTATTGATAAAAAAAGGAACGCATGAAGCTAGAATAAATCTTGAATAGATTCAAATTTGTGTTTTTGTAATTTACACGGAGATGATAACAGAATTGCTTTCAAAAGTTTGCATTTTCAGGCCCCAAACGCTGTTGCTGTGTAAATGAACGACTAAAAAGCAAAAACGTTTTCCATTTTTAGTAGAAAAATTTGTCGTGTGAATATAGTGCGTCTATAGTGGGCACCTGGCCATAACAGTTTCAGACAAAAAAAACAACACAAGATATCTTTACCCCCCATTTATGTATTACTGAATTAAGTTGATGTATTTGATTTATTTCCCCTTCTGTGCAGTGAAAAATGTTAAATGAATAGTATATCAACCCAAAATGCACAGCCTTCCAAAGTCTAAGCTATTCATCTGAACATGAAAGCCCTGCAGAGAGTTTAGCCTACAATGAAGTTTTTGAAGTAGTCCTTACCATCTGAAGTGTCCTTGAAGTAAAAGAAGGAAAGAAGAAAATAGGATCGAGATGTTTTCAGTATATGGGTATTCTGCATCCCTCTCAGACATTATATCAGCTGTGGAGTCACTGGACCAGTTTAACTCCTTCACAAGCTTCTATTATTTCCTCAAATGAAATCTCAGCGAACAGCGCTGCAGCATTCTCCAACTGAGAGGCCTGTTTATTTATATATTTCTGGGTATAACTTATTTATTCTGCTTTTCATATTTCAGTGGTTGTTGGAAAAAAATGACGTCTGTGTTTGCTTTCAAGCCCCTTGAAATGCTTAGATGTTTTCTGAATGCTTCATCAGGACCAGGGTTTGATCAAGTCTTACTGTGAGGACTTACTTGGTCTATTCAGACAGCAAAAGTATGTTTCATTTATTTTTTGGCTTATCTGATTCATATTAGTGGCTACTGCCCTAGATGCTGGGATAGGCTCAAAGCATCCCTGCAACCATACATAAGACAAGCGGTTTGGAGATGGATGGATGGATGGATGCATGCATGAATCCTATTAGTTTATATGTACAGTGGTATAAAATATACATGATGAAACACATCATGTCCAAACCAAACATATATGGGGGGGGGGGTTTGAAATTGAGTCTTTGTGTAACTTTTGGCTTTAGGGTCACAGTTTTATTACAATAAATTAAATAATAATAATTTTAAATGCTTATTTCTCTTTTAAAAGTGACATGTACAGAAACTCCATGCTTCCTCAAGGACAGATGAACTGAGGGTTCAGCACATAAATAATATTTTAAGTTTAGATTGTGAAGGTTAAATGAAAAACTACTTATTTTACCAAGGTTCTTATCCATTTAAAAAGTGAATTTTTGAGTTTATATTTTAATTATTTTCCCTATCAATTTGCTAAGTATTTACATACATAGTCTGAGGTCACTGTTGAAGTCTTGATACGGTTTAAAAGTTTGGGGTAGTTTAAAAAAAATTTTTTTTTAAAATAAGTCTCTTATGGTCACCGAGGCTGATTTTAGTTGATCAAAAATA
Source organism: Siphateles boraxobius (assembly GCF_051911475.1). NCBI lineage: Eukaryota > Metazoa > Chordata > Actinopteri > Cypriniformes > Leuciscidae > Siphateles > Siphateles boraxobius. The sequence continues at coordinate 29,067,039 of NW_027509193.1, read as the reverse complement.
GTCGATACTCTAAAATAGTATTACAATTAAAAAAATATGTTTTCTATTTTATTATATAAAAAAAAGGTAATTTATTGCTTTGTAGCCATTACTCAAGTCTTCAGTGTCACGTGATCCTTCAGAAATAATTCTAATGAGATTTGCAGCTCAAGAAAGTTGAAACAAGTTGTGCTGTTGCCTCTTATGTATGTAGACACCATTATACTTTTTTCAGGATTCTATCATGAAAAAAACGTTCAAAGGAACGTTCAACGTTCATTTGTTTATAATAGGAATCCTACTGTATTTCTAAACCTTTATGAATGTCTGTCACTTTCCTTACAGAATAAAAGAAAATCATTTCTTTCTTTGAAATAAAAATAAATCTTACTTACCCCTATCACACACATAGGCTATATGTCTGTGTCGTCTTAGTTTCACTTTCACAGACTTTATTTTTGGTTTCTGTTTTCCTTTGTTCTGTTCCCGTAACTCTTGTCATCTTGGTTACTAATATTTGTCATTCTGTGTTCACCTTATCATCATCAGTAGCCTATATAAGTTACTGTGTTTTCAGTGTTCTTTGTCCGGTCACGTTAAAGCCTGAGTTGTGTTTGTTTGTTTGTATGCCTGTGTGATGGGAAGTTCGGATCATTTTATAGACTCTCTCGTTCAATCTCGTTCATCAAAATGAACGAATCTTTATTCGAGTCATTTCGTTCATTTAAGTGGCTTTAAATGTTATAGCCTATACTTTAACAGCCAAATTCCACGAACACTTCCCCCTACGCAACGTTGGTCATACTATGAATTAAGAAATCATTATAATGCAGCCAAAGATAATTTACAGGAACATAAATATTTAATTTACCTTCCGAGTCTTTCGTTCATTTGTCACGTGCTACTCGCATTCATGACGTTCATGAAATTCTTCTTCTTCATCATGTGTTCTGCAACAAACCCAAACTTTTCAACAGTCGCATATATATATATATATATATATATATATATATATATATATATATATATATATATATATATATATATATATATATATATATATATATATATATATTTTACTGTTTATTATCAATGCAACTACATTTCATATTTATTTATTTATTAGACATACGTTTTTTACATTTTTTTATTACTAAAACTATTACTAAAAATTATTTTCCCTTGGGATTGGGCTGATTATACTACTTATGTAAACACATCATATAGCCTATTGGTGATATTGTCTGAACAAATGGATCACATTTGATCACTTGCAAAATTACCTATAGATCAGGTAAAAGCCAAATCGTATTTGTGTGCAGTGCAAACAGTTTTTGATCTTCCTGTTTTCACACTTGTATTGTTGACACACATCCTTGACGTTCTCTCAAGTTATTTATTATGTCCACAGTAATTAAAAATCTCCCCTTTTAAGACAGCTCGTTTGTTTTGTAACCTGTCAGCAAAATGTGACGAAACTTGTATGATGAAGCGAGATCTATGCTTTCAATTAAAGGCTAAAATAATCTCCTATGTAAGTTGATATAAAATGTGCAGGTGATGCAGGTTTACAGGAAGCCGTGATGTCGCTCTATAAATACAGAGCCTGAGCTGACCTTGTATGAAGTCTACAGCCCTGAAGGGCCGAGACCAGCTCTAAGGACCAGCCTGTGTGTCTCTGGCTGTATCGACCTCTCCTCGGGCCCTTTGTGTGGATCACCTGAAACATAGCCAGCACTCCTGTGTCCCCGCAGGGGTTGTTTTTCAAAGACTTCTCAAGACCGATATGGACTTCCTTCCCCAGCATGCCACTAGCAGTCCATCTCCAATGTCGCCTTCAGTATCAACAAAGCAATTACTCTGAATGATTCCTCTTTGTGTTATTCGATACCTTTCCTGTATGACACTTTCAAATGTAGGATTGTCAATTCATGAGGGAAAAATGGAAAAGCTGATCTCTGGCAATCAAAGAAAACAGGTCTTTCTAAAAAAATTTATCTGGCTTTTAAAGTCAGAAACTATTTTCGCAAGCCATTTCACTTCTGTAATCTGGCAGGTTTGTGAGAGAAAGAAGATATCTAATACAGGACCATACTGTAGGTTGTGGGACCCCCACACTGCATGAATTTATTAAATAATAGGGAAAGAAAATTAAATGATTATTTTTACTTAAATTGCATTACAATTATACATTAGATTATAAGCTTTCTCTTTTTAAAAAAATGTTATTCTGAGATAGTGACACATCCATTAATTCATATTATTATGTCAAAGAGTTAAGAAATCAACAAATGTTAAAGCTTATTTTGAGCTTTGTGCACAAAGGAAGCTTCATAAATCTTCCTAATCTTAAAGGCCCACCGAACTGCCTTGAAATGTGCAGCATATTTAATGTCTTGATGTTATTTGCACTGAAACAGGAAGACAGGGTGGGACATCGAACAGCTCCTTACTCTTTTTAAAATAGCCAATAGAGTTTCATTATCACAGCTCGACCAGAGCCGTTGACCTCGGTAAAGCCGCAGTTTTCTGCTAATCTCTAACTGTTTCTCCTCATCCTTCATTTCGCTTTAAAATATAGCATGTTGTGTAGAATTCAAATGGGTCCGATACGTTGTGTGGTCTGCGCCGACTCATATGATCTGGTCTGTGATATCATATCTCTGTAACAGAGCAGACTTTGTGCACGCTGTGGTGGTTTACGTGACACACGTGAAACGTACTCGGTTACTAACGTAACCTCGGTTCTCTCTAGAGAGGGAACGAGTACTGCGTAATATCTTACGCTATGGGGAAAACCTCTTTTCCACGAGATATTGAAGCCAAAAATTATCCTTAATTTTGAATTAATGTAAAACGCTGTGCAGCAGCATGCAGACATAGGCAAGACGGCTTGCGCGCCTATTGGCTGCCCTGCTGCAACAGCAGCAGCCTATCGAGAAAGGCTCTGCGTGACGGATATCCAATGGGGGCATTTCGCGCCCATTTCGTCACGTCCCGCCAGAAAGGGCGTGGTCTCGCCCTATAAACATAACTCGATTAGGCTTGTACAACTTGTTTTCATCGCCGAAGCGAACCAGAGCTGTGTATACACGGCAAGATACGCAGTACTCGTTCCCTCCCTTTAGAGAGAACCGAGGTTACGTTAGTAAGTACGTTCTCTTACGAGAGTCTCTCTCGTACTGCGTAATATCTTATGCTATGGGGAACACAATGCAAAACGCCGTGCGTACTGGGATCCGACAACAAAGTCCCAAGGGCAGTAGCCCGGGGCTCATATAGTGCATAATCACCATAGACTCACAGAGAGTCGGAGAAGAGAGGCTGCAAGCATCATTCCCCAAGAAATAGCATCCTACAGGAGCTAGTTATGTTAACAGTGTTTCACGCAGACAGGGTGAACGTGTTCAGCCTGAACTGGGTAATAGTACGGGTTATTCAACACCCATGGAGCTGTTTTATCGCTCAGTGAGCGATGCACAAGCAAAACTCAGCATCTGGGCCGGCACAGCGGGGCAGATAGCACTGAATTCTATACCGACAGAAGCTTGGCTTGTAAGGCGGGAACCTCTAGGTTGTAAAACCTTATAAATGTAGACGCGAGGCCCACCCCGCGGCCGTACAGATATCGGTAGCCCCACTATACCACGCCCAAGATGAGGCCACGCCTCTTGTGGAGTGCGCTCTGACCCATGCCTTGGTTTGAGTATGACTTTTGAGCCATTAGGCCCAAACTCCATGCATGACGCGCTTACCGAAAGCGCTTGCAAGTCCCCTACGCGATTCACTGAAGCGAGAGTCATAAAGAATACCGTTTTGAGAGACAGATGTTTCATGTCTGACAAATGGATTGGCTCGAATGGGGCACCTTTCATGGCTTCCACAACCGTAGAAAGGTCCCACACAGGGACTGAGGGGGGTCTGGGAGGATTCAGCCTCCGAGCTCCCCTGAGGAATCGCACGACCAGGTCGTTTTGCCCAGTGACTGGCCAGACGTCGGTTTTGCAAACGCCGCTATGTCCGCCACGTATACTTTGAGCGTGTATGGGGTTCTGCCCTTATCCAGCAGCTCCTGAAGGAAGGAGAGAACTTCCGTAACCCTGCAGTCTGCGGGTGAAAAGCCCTGAGCTTGACACCAGGCAGAGAACACTGACCACTTTGAGGAATAGAGCCGTCTAGTAGACGGGGCTCTAGCCTGCGTGATTGTGTTTAACACTCCCTCTGGGAGGTTAGCGGGTACCCGTTGATGGCCCAATCATGTAGGGACCATAATTCCGGGGCGAGGATGCCAAATCGAGCCCTTTGCCTGAGAGAGGAGGTCTCTCCTTACCGGTATCGGCCAGGGGGCAGTGCTGGTCCGCTGCATTAGGACTGGGAACGAATTCTGGTTTGTCCAGAGCGGAGCCACGAGTAGCACTGGGCATCCGTTTTTCCTGATTCATTCCAGCACTTGAGGCTGGAGCGAGACGGGGGGAAAAGCATAGAGGGGGCAAGGGGCCACACATGGGCCAGCGCATCCCTGCTCTTGGAGAAAAAGTTTGGACAGTGAGCGCTTTCTTGGGACGCGAACAGCTCCACCTGCACTCTGCCGAATGTCTCCCAAAGCAGTTGGATCGTCTGCAGGTGCAGCGATCATTCCCCTGCTGGGACATTGTTTCTGGACAGACGGTCTGGTCCCAGATTCAGGCGACCAGGCACATGCGCTGCTTTCAGTGAAAGCAGGTTGTGCTGAGCCCAGAACAGGGGGCGTTCCGTCAGCCTGTAAAGGTTTCGGGACCTGACGCCACCCTGGTGATTTATGTATGCCACAACTGACATATTGTCCGACCGGAATAAGACGTGGCGGCCTTTTATCTGGGGACAAAAGCGCCATAGCGTGTTGTCGACTGCCAGCATTTCTAGACAGTTTATGCATAGGAGCTTTTCCCGTTCTGACCACTGGCCGAAGAACGGTCTGCCCTCGAGCAGCGCTCCCCATCCCGAGGTGGAGGCGTCCGTGGACACCACCGTCACACTCGAGGGAGTCCCCAGACTCACGCCTGACTGATACCAGTCCGCTATTTTCCAAGGTTCCAGAGCCGAAACGCATTTCATGTCGACCCTGAGGCGAAACAGACTAGAGGTCCATGCCCGGGGTGGAACTCGCACTTTCAGCCATAACTGCAGTGGGCGTATGCAAAGCAGGCCCAGCTGGAGTACTGAAGATGCCGAGGCCATGAGGCCCAGCATTTTCTGAAACCTTTTGAGCGGGACTATAGATGCGCGGCGAAAGGATTTCGCGGCGCGCTGTATGTCTATTTCTCACTCTGGCGACAGACGTGCTGTCATAGACAGCGAGTCCCGCACTGTTCCCAGAAAAGAGATTTTCTGGCTGGGAAACAGCGAACTCTTCGCCCAATTGACTGTGAGACCCAGATTCTCGAGATGCTCGAGTAATGCGGTTCTGTGTTTTATGAGCTCTGAATGTGATCGAGCTAGAATCAGCCAATCGTCCAAGTAGTTCAAAACTCGCAGGGGTGCGAGGGCCGCGTCCATGCACTTCGTAAATGTACGGGGTGCTAGGGATAGGCCCAACGGTAGGACTGTGTATTGATATGCCTGGCCCTCGAAGGCGAATCTCAAGAATCGCCTGTGACGTGACGCTATTTGTATTTGGAAATAGGCGTTTTTCAGATCTATTGACATAAACCAGTCTCCCTGGCGCACTTGCGTGAGGATTTTCCTGGTTGTTAGCATTCTGAACTGGCGCTTCATAAGCACTCTGTTCAGCTGTCGCAGATCTAGAATGGGTCTGAGACCCCCGTCTTTTTTCAGTACAAGAAAAACGGCTGGCAGCCTGGTCGCGCTCAAATTCTCTAAGACAGGTTGTGGAGAGAGAGCGAGCGGGACAAACCCCGTGGGGTTGAGCGTGTCTGTGAAGGAATGTGAGTGCGGGACGGCGGGCACATTCACTGCACTGAGAAACCGTAAGCTTGTGCTGACCGAATGTGTGTCGGTTTCGTTTTTACAGAAAACGAGGGACATGCATCGTGTAGTGTTTGCGGGCACTGCATTGTGGGCACATTCACTACATTTTTGCACAATCGACATGAGTCAATTTTATTTGTGCTAGCCCTGAACTGTGGCGGGCTGCCTCTGTGTGTGGGAATGGGCACTGAGACGTGGGCATTCTTACAACACTCATAACACCATCGGCCGTGGCCGGAATACCAGAAAATAAACTCTTTTGGGATTTATCTGTGTCGCCGTAAAAATGGCATTTGTGTGCAGGTAAGCGGGCTGTGGTGCCGGCTTGTTTACTGCGAAATGGAACAGTCACATTGTTTGGAACTGAACAAGCGAGAAGTTTCGGTGGAGTCTGGCCACGGCGAGACTTAAACACAGTGGGTCTTAGCTAACTGTATGTATGTTGGTTTCGTTTTACAGAAAACGTGGCACATGCAGTGTGTAGTGTTTGTGGGCACTGGGTTGTGGGCAAATTAACTACATTGAATGCACAATGACATGAGTCGATCTCATTTGTGCGAGCCCTGCACTGTGGCGGGCTGTGTTTGTGTGTAGAAATGAACACTGGGCTGTGGGCTTTTTTTTTACACTCATAACACCATAGGCTGTGGCCGGAATACTAGAAAATACAATGCTTATATGATTTTTCTGGGTCGCCGTGGAAACGGCATCTTTGTGCAGGCAAGCGGGCCATGGTACCGGCTTGTTTACTGCAAAATACACGGGAACAGTCACATTTTCTTGGAACTGAACGAGCGAAAAGTTTCGGTGCAAGTCTGGCCGCGGCGAGACAAAATTTTATCTGTTGCGAGACCTGGAATCGAACACGGGTCTCCCGTGTGTTTCTCCACTGAGCCACAGGGGGAAACGACAAAAGCTTAAAATAGCTCGAGCAGATAAGAGAGCGTCATCATAGTTTGTGTGTGTTGGTGTTTGTTTGCAGGCATGCGTGTTATACAACAGGCTCATTACTGCAATATTGACAATTTCAGCTGCTCAAACTAAGAGGAGCTGAGAAATGTTTGAGAAATGGAGATTGGTCCGGCCTCGGCGGGAACAAAACACACTCTTTCCTCATTTCGCCGGTGACGCATGTCCACGGGGGGCGGGGTAGCTTTCTTGTAACGAAAAGAAAGCTAGCCGCGCAGTGGTTTTGATGATGGCCCGTTTCCCTGACGACTCGCGGGTAGAGGGGGGAGGTCCACAGAGCTCGCCCAGTCCTCACTGTCCGACGCCAGAATAGAGCAGCTGGCCTTCTCTACAGATGCAGCGATCTCGTCATCATTAATGGCGGAAACGGCGGCGCGTTGCGGCCGTTGTCCGTCAGCGAGCGACTCGAGTGAAGCTGGTGAAGCTGGCGGGCGAACCGGCGAGCTATCACGGGCTGGAGAAGGCTCGGGGCTGTTTCGTCGACCTCAATGGTGGAAGCGGCGGCAGAGGGACTCGAGCGATGCCGGCGGGCGAACCGGCAAGCTTTGGCGGGCAGGAGAAGGCTCGTGGCCGCGCTGGGCACGCCGCTTTTACGGCGCGGCGCTACAGCCGGCTGAAGTGCAGGCTCTGAGAATGATGCCAGGCGAGTCCTCTGAGTCACCATCGGCAGTAGCTCACAGTGAGGGCATCCGCCGTCGACGAGAGCGAGAGCCGCATGATCCTCACCCAGGCAGGAAACGCAGATGACATGGCGATCCTCTACACTGAGTGTGGCTCGACACGAGCCGCAGGATCTATGCATATTGAAAAAGACGCAGCTCTTTTAGGAGAGGGAGAGAGACAGTGAAAAAATGTGTGTCGCAGCGAACACACACACACTTGCAGAAAAGGATATAACGCCGGAAAGTGTAGCAGGTACGGCGGCTAAAGGCGGCGATGCCAGAGACTTCAGACTTAAAGGCTCGTCCCACTGTGTGCTTTTTCTCAGACGGCGTGGCTTCTCACTCCAGATCCAGCGATGCGGTGATGCTTCGCTGAAGAGATGAAAATCAGTTGTACCAGCCTAATCGAGCTATGTTCATAGGGCGAGACCATGCCCTTTCTGGCGGGACGTGACGAAATGGGCGCGAAATGCCCCCATTGGATATCCGTCACGCAGAGCCTTTCTCGATAGGCTGCTGCTGTTGCCGCAGGGCAGCCAATAGGCGCGCAAGCCGTCTTGCCTATGTCTGCATGCTGCTGCACAGCGTTTTACATTAATTCAAAATTAAGGATAATTTCTGGCTTCAATATCTCGTGGAAAAGAGGTTTTCCCCATAGCGTAAGATATTACGCAGTACGAGAGATACTCTCGAAAGAGAACCAGACTTCGCCCCAATGGAAAGCATACACTGTCTGAATCGTTCCCCATTCCCTATATAGTGCACTATGTGCCATTCACTGTAGAAATAGTAAATGTGTAAATAAGTGACCGATTTTAGCGTCTATTTATAATGAAGGGGGCGGGACGCTTCAGATTCCAGAGAGCAGTTGATTGGACAGAAAATATGATGAGAATCTGAAGTGCAGAGTGATATCATCATCCATATAGGTGGAAATGAGAGACTATACATTTTGAATGCTTATATCTTCTAAATGTGAATTTTGTCATTGTTAACTAAAAATAACTTTCATGGGGATTTTAAAGAACCAAGAAGGATCACAGGGACATAAATATAGGCTAGTTAAATATGACCTCGATAATCACCAAAATCACAAAACTGAAACTAAAAAATACACTACAGCATAAATAAAACCAATACACAGTGATCTGCAAGTAACTGTGCTTTGCTGGGAAGATCTATAACTGAATTGCCCAGATTCCACGCACTCTCAAAAGTGTGCACGTTTGTCAGAAATGCAGAAAACAAGTGTTCAACGAACTTTAAATGGCAGAAACAGCGCTTTAACCTATAATCTATCTAACCTAAAATCTACCGTGAAGGAAATAAATCCATTACTTGGTTTGTCGCTGAATAAGCAAGTGTACATAATATTTTGCAATGTCAGACAGATAACTTTTAATCAATATTTGTCACAAGTCTGTCAGAGTTACTGATGCTGTATAAACATGAATTTGACATTAGCAAATTAACTGTTACAGGAAAATGTATAAATGTGTTAACAGTTTCTGGCAGCCACAAATTGGGTTATGAAGGCCTACAGTTATTTTATTGCTCACAACACATAATTCACACGGATGCCTTTTGTATTCAGCTCGATTGGAACAAAATTCCTCCTGACTTTTTATAGCAAAACGATTGCAATATATCAAAATTGAGGATGCTGTTATGCTGTTATACAATGTTCAATAAGACAACCAACCATAAAATGCTTTCCTCCTTTTCTTTCCATAAACTCCAAAACAACACACAGTTCCTTGTTTTAGGAATTATGTATGTGGGTTTTGTGATTTCAGTTGTTAGCACATGTGGTGCATCTTTAGTATTTCACTCATTAGAGTGTGGAGGTGGACAGCAAGTGTACAAGGCGTTTTAGGGGTGTGAATGTGAGATAATTAATCTCTCTCACCACATGAATGTTTATAATGCAGACCCAGTCGCTGGCGCTCATTTACATCTGAGAATATCATCTGCACGGCCTCTCGCCAGAGAAGTGGACACAGGATTTAGCTAATGCACTGGCATTATGACCATTGTTGCGTAATGGGTTGATGCATCATTCCAAGCAGAGCTGTCTGTGATCTCACCCGCAGTAATAGCTCTGTGAGAATGTATTTAACGCTGAACCGCGAGTGTCGGTAAATGGTGTGGAATTGCTCCAATTTCTGTAAAGCACAATGGTTGAAAATATGAAAGTGACACAATCAGACTATCCTTATCAAGTACTTAAGTGAAGTAAACACAAAAAGAAATCAAATCAGGCAGTGTTGAGCACTCTTTGACAATGTGGGGATGCTACTTTTGTAAGTTAAAATGGTAACATTTTACATTCTGTTTGATAACATTATTAGTTAACATTAAAAGAGGTGTCAAAGACAACATGTTTTTGAAGTGTTGATCGTTGTTGCCAATCACAGACATATATGTTGAGCGTGTCAATTTAATGGCCAATCAGAGACATGTATGTTGAGAGCGTCAACACAATGGCCAATCAGAGACATATATGTTGAGCGTGTCAATTTAATGGCCAATCAGAGACATGTATGTTGAGAGCGTCAACACAATGGCCAATCAGAGACATATATGTTGAACTCGTCAACACAATGGCCAATCAGAAGTGTTTAAGAATGCGTTCTACAGTGCTCAAAATGCTAGAGGGAAATGCTGGTATCGTCACATTTTTAAAATTTTAGTACTTCAGTTCTTTGTACCGCAGTCAGTACTTTTGACAACTCTAAACATTAACAATGAAAAAATACTTAAATAATTTATTAATCTTAGATAATGTTAATTCAACATTTACTAATACATTATTAATGTCTTATTAATGTCATCTGTTAATATTATTTAATGGACCCGATCTAACATTAACTAACGATGAACATTAGAATTTTTAACAACTGTTAACAAAGATAAATAAATAATGTACCGATTGCATTAACCAACGTTAACTAATTGGACCTTACTGTATATTGCTGCCAATTACCTAATTATGTTGGATTGCTACATTTTTAATGGAAAGTAAATGAGACATGAAAACAACGAAAACACTGTATTATTCATGCTAAGCCAGTAGTTGGTGATGCCACTGTATAGAAACACAATGCTGCTATAGACCTTATGCACCAGAGAAACAAGTGCTAAGCCATCTTTAGAATATAATCTTTGAACTTCCGTTATGCGGTAGCTCTGTATACCGTAATTCCTCAAATAAAAACCGGTAGTCAATTAAACGCCGGGCCTCTGATAGTGGCCGGGGGCGGGGTCAACACAGACAAATAAAGGCCGGTCTCAAATTAAGGCCGGGGAAAATTTAGTGTTGATAGGTAATCTCCTGTGCCTTTCATATAATGACATAACGTAACATACTCATTTTCCACTAGATATTTTCTTCTACATGTCATCATAGATGTCGGCCGCTCTGACGCGACATAACTGCCAGATTCAAACTGTGCTTTCACGCTGAGCTAAAGACGGACTTTCAGCGCTTGTAATACCGTATATCACAACTATTCAGTGTTTTTAACCACATCATGTTTATTTTAGGTTTCAGACATTTAAATACATATAACTTATAGAAGAACAATACATTTATAGTTCGTAAAATACACAATAGTGTCTATGGGAGCGGCAATAACAATTCATTCAAATATATTTGATTTTATTCATATCACAGTGCAAGTAACCTTAAGTTTACTCTGTTCTTCTCCCAGTTCACCGGCCACTTACTTTAATGTATTTCACGAGAAACTGATGAATTCACATGCTGTAATAAATCCAACAGACTGGAATCTCCACGGTGGCCGAGGTGCAAAACAAATCACAATTATAAAAACAAAATAACAAGTCAGAAAACACAACGACAATTCAGAAAACAAAATAACAATTCAGAAAACACATTGACAATTCAGAAAACATAATAACAATTCAGAAAACAAAATAACAATTCAGAAAACACAATAACAATTCAGAAAACACAACGACATTTCAAAGAAAACGGAAAAGGTAGGTAGGCCTACATTTTGAGAATGGTAAACTTGTGGATTTTTTGTGATCAACTTTTTGCTAAATGTGAAAATGGAACACATTAAACATACTTTGAAGAAGGACATTCATATGCCGTGATTGTGGACATGCTGGCAAAATACCACGATATTAAAACTATTTACAAGATTAGGCTACTAAAAAATATTTACATGCGCTTCGTGAGGCACACACGCACATTTGCACACACACGCAAGGTCTCTTGCTCTCTGTCTCAGCCTCTCTGCCGTGCGCTACACGGTTTGGAGCTCACGAGCTCTAGATTTCCTAGAGCTCCGAGTTTTTAACTAATTTGCGGGCATCAGGGAGCCGCTATCAATATGCCGGGAAATTCCGGGAGACTTGGGATGTCTGCATATCACTCCATGGGACCGAACTAGCCTATCTTTGGCATGTTGATGGGTGCGATAAACTTAAGCCATTTGAGCACAAGCTCATTTTAATGTCGTGGTATGTCGCCAGCATGTCCACAATCTCGGCATATGAATGTCCTTCTTCAAAGTAATGTTTAATGTGTGTGTTCCATTTTGATCACAAATTTCTTACTTCCTGTAAAGCTTGATTGACAGGGGTCTCGTCCAATCAGCGACAAGTTTGCCATTCTAAAAATGTACCTACCTTTTCTGTTTTCTATGAAATGTCGTTGTGTTTTCTGAATTGTTATTGTGTTTCCTGAATTTTTATTTTGTTTTCTGAATTGTCAATGTGTTTTCTGAATTGTTATTGTGTTTTCTGAATTGTTATTGTGTTTTCTGAATTGTTATTGTGTTTTCTGAATTGTCGTTGTGTTTTCTGACTTGTTATTTTGTTTTTATAATTGTGATTTGTTTTGCACCTCTCGGCCACCGCATATCTCTGAACTGCGGCCCAAACAAACATCTCACGTTACAGATCGAGATCATTTATAACGGTAAAGGTTTTTAAACGACACAACAAGCTATCTTACATGTATTTGAGAATCGGAGTTTGGAAGTTTAAGCAAGTTTGTTAATATTTAGAAAAAAAATTGCTACATCTGTCATACAGCGCTATTTTGGCTGTGGTGAATCACATGCGTGGCAAGCATGACGCGTCACCATGGAAACAGGGCGGGTTGCGGGGGATCGCGATACCGTCTCAACATAGTGATGTCTGTCAGCCAACGCGATAGATGATTGCATCGTCTATCGGCCCAATCCTATTATTTATGGAAAAGATGGAATTAGAAATAAATGCCTGCCTCTAATAAAGCCGGTTACCTTCTGCAGTTCAGGTAAACAAAGGCCCCGGTTTTTATTTGAGAAATTACGGTATTTCTATGGCATCGCTGTCGAAGAGTAATTAGCTGGTGAAGTGGATTTACTAAGAGATAACGGAAGTTATCACAAGTATTATAATATTTAAAGCATATGTCTTAACAAATGTCAGTAGACCGGGAACATTTTAAAACAGGCAGTTCATTCATAAATATGTAAGATCTCTGTGGAAATACAAACCGGAAGAAAAAATACAAGCGCAGTGCTGAAAAGGGGCGGAGGTACATAAGGTTTATAGACTGAAAACATAATAAACATGACGTCACCCATTTTCACAAATTCACATTTGTGAATCGTAAAGTTTGTGTTTTTAGGCCCACAAAACACGGTTGTTATGTGAATGAATGGCCAAAATGCATAAAGTTTTCCATTTTTATTTGAAAACAGCGACGTGTAAACAGCCCCTTAGTGTGATTTGAATGGCAAATGTCATGATCAATAAAAAACCCATAATATTTACACATACAAGTGTCTGTGCACACTAAACACCTCCTATTTCTCCCAACATAAAGAAATTATAGTTCTTCAGTTGTATTTCTCAGTAAATAATAGGGGTGTGACGATACACTTAGCTCACAACACGAGACGATACACTATATTGGCTTCACAAGACGAGACGATACTATATTGGCTTCACAAGACTAGACAATATTTTAATACTATTTTTCAGAAATCTTCAATGATGAAATATATGACTTGAACAACTGTCTCTTATTTGACAGAGAGTCGCAAAATGCAAAACAATGCAGGTGCATTTAAAAAATGTCACTTCAGATCTATTTTCTGAGTAAGAATTATCAGATGCAGTAAAAGACACAACAATATAATACAAGTACTGTAAACAAACAGCTACAAACACATCTCAACCTCGATGAGAAATGTTGTCACGTTTTAATATCACGAGATCTCGTGGCATAAAATCTCGTCACACCCCTAGTAAATCAATTAAATAAATAGAAAAGGAGCCCATGCTATTTATTTAAACAAAGTTGCAAATCTACAATTAACAATTAAAAAAAAAAAGTACTTTGATCCCCTAACACATCTTACTTGTAACGTTTCACCCCCAGCTCTGCTCTTTGAGATGAATACAGCCAGACCTTCAGTTTAGTGTCTAGTTTCGTGATTGTTGCCTAGGCAGAGACAGTGACAGAAAACATTCCCAACCTCATTCATCAAGCAGTTTTTTTGCTCAGAGCATCTCAAAATATTCTCTCCATTCCTGTCATAGAAATGTTCTAACTTGCCACGGATGTTCCTGAGGGATTTTATCTTGCATTGACTACAAGAGAATGCAAATGGCATACACAGGCATGAATCTGGGACAAGATGGCCATGACCTGCAGAGGTCTCCTCTCTCTCTCTGAGCCGGGCGCCTGGGGATTCAGAATTCTCCACTGCTGGAGCTTAATTAGACCAACTATGTTGCCTGGAGAAGTGTTCAGCGCTTGACCTTTCTTAAAGGTAAGCGACCGGTGCGTGTTCAACAGGCCACAGGAAAATGAGCAGCACCAAGGAGGTTTCTGACAAATCCAACTAGGAGTGGAGGTGGAGATGGCGGATGCATTCGAGTCTGCGCCCAGACAGTGTCTCGTCTAAAGATACCTTAAGAAAGACGCGTCGCCAAATGGAAGTTTTATCAGTATTCCTGCTGTTAATCATTAAAGAGAGACTGTGCCAGGTTTTGCGTTCATAATAAGTGGGTTTAAAACAGGCAAAATGAAAAAAAACAGTAAGTATTATTTTAGAAAATAGCTAAAAATGCATCCTTAAGAATTTTACTGAAAGAAAAAGTCTTTGTGTAGTCAACTCAGGGTACATTTACACGACAACGATATGCTTAAAACAGAGAAGATTTTCCCTTTGAGTTTTCCGCGTACAGACGACACCATTGTCAAAACGATCCCCATTTACATGGATCAACAAAAACAATTAAAAACTGTGTTTTCTGCTGATGAAACAATGAAACAATATAGACTGAACATGTAACGTAATACGCAGTAATACGCATTTTTGTTGTTTACATAGAGACAATTTTCAAAAACTTGCACGTTGAAACCCGTTTTCAAAAGTTTGCGTTTTCAGGCACCCAAAACACTGTTGTTGTGTAAACGAATGGCTAAAACACATAAAGATCCACTAAGTAGTTGGTAACACTTTATTTTGATGCTCCTTTTGAACATTCTGACTAAAAGTAACTTTGCAACTACTTGTCAATTAACTCTCATTAGAGTATTAGTAGACTGTCTGCTTAATATCTGCTAACTCTTTATTGTGATGGTCCTCCAACAGACATTCTACTGACTATAAGTAACTTTGCAACTACATGTCAACTTATTCTAACCCAAACCCTGCCAGTCTACTAATACTCTACTGACACTCCAATGCTAGTTAGTAGACATGTAGGTGCAAGTTACTTATAGTCAACAGAATATGTTAAAGGGACCATATATTTTTAGTGGGAAATGGTGTCTTGTAAACATCCCCTCAATCAAACCTAAAAATGTATAAATATATAATATGATAGAAAGTGTTTGTTTTTTGTCTAATTTACTCTCCTTGCAAACCTGCTTGTTTTATTTTTATTTTGGCGGGTTATTTATTTTTATACAGAACTGAAAATATTTTTTAAGAATGTTGCGGATGTTTAATGTTAACTGTAAGTTTTATAGTCCATTTTTTGGTGCAGGATAACAAAGCATGGCCTTCATTCATGAAACTTGAGAACCATTTTTTATTTATTTGAATAGCCTGTACAATTTTGCATATGAATGGCCTAAAGTACAGTTTCTTTTTTCTCCAATTTATTTTGCTCATGTTTCTTGAATGAAGCCAGATGTTCACATTGATAGAAACGATTTTATGTCGAAAATCGTGTATGCGTGGGCTTGTGCGTGTGGTTTTTGATTGTCTTTTCTCTGCATGGATGTGTCAAGACCTTGACTTCATCAAAGTTGCTAACTGTGTGTGCTGTGGCTCTAATAGCTCGCTCTTCATTAGTGTGGTACAGGAGATGTCAGATTGAGTATGTCAAGCATAAAGAATCAGAGAAGCCGCTTCCAGGTCTCTCAATTACACACCCTCATCAGCCACTGTTACCACTGCTTTTTAAACCAAACCACTTCTTAATGTAATACAATGTCTATTTTAGGAAAAGGATGCAGTGGTGCTGATGACCGTTGCAAATTCAAAGATGTAGCAGGAAATGGTTTGCTCACGTGATCATCCTGTACATAATAAGTAATCCTTTGAAGGTGGGACATGCTGTCCCTGTCATCCTATAAATCATCCATAGGCAAGTATTCCTCTCTGGCAGCGTGGCCGTTCTCATTATCTGGTGTGGGCTTGCCGCTTGGAGAAGAGCAGTGAGGTGAGATGCTTTGATAAATATACTTCACAAATTCGCCGTCACCATTAACAGCTCTCGCTCTCATGAGAATGTGATGAGGAGAGGGATGAGGAAAAACACACTGTGGTTTTAGCACCGATAAAATTGATTTAAAGCCGTATCAAAACACGACGAGCTTTTTACAAGTGTCATGTACTTTTACGGAGAGGGAACCATTTTCCAGCTCTGTGCTTTGCTCATCAGTTTCACAGCACACACAGCAGAGCAGAGGTGATTACTTTAGAGAATTAGATTTAATCACTTAAAATGCTGAGGGAACCGTTCTTGGGCCATTATGCTGCTCTTAAAGTTTGCTTTGTTTATTCCCTATTTAACTTTATTTAATGAGTTTTAATGTTAGCTTGGAAGGCTTTTTGTTTCAAATTATATATATATATATATATATATATATATATATATATATATATATATATATATATATATATATATATATATATGGGCCAATGGACCTCAGGATTTAGGCAATGGGCCTCAGGATCTCGTCACGGTATCTTTGTGCATTCAAAATGCCATCAATAAAATGCACCTGTGTTCGTGGTCCATAACATACGCCGGCCCATACCATAACCCCACCACCACCATGGGCCACTCGATCCACGCAACGCCATTCACGATTGCCTGATGATACACGATGATTCATCCGTGAAGAGAACACCTCTCCAAAGTGCCAGACGCCATCGAATGTGAGCATTTGCTCACTCAAGTCGGTTATGACAACGAACTGCAGTCAGGTCGAGACCCTGATGAGGACGACGAGCATGCAGATGAGCTTCCCTGAGACGGATTCTGACAGTTTGTGCAGAAATTCTTTGGTAATGCAAACCGATTGTTGCAGCAGCTGTCCGGGTCGCTGGTCTCAGACGATCTTGGAGGTGAAGTTGCTGGATGTGGAGGTCCTGGGCTGGTGTGGTTACACATAGTCTGCGTTTGGGAGGCCGGTTGGATGTACTGCCAAATTCTCTGAAACACCTTTGGAGACGGCTTATAGTAGAGAAATTAATATTCAATTCACGGGCAACACCTCTGGTGGACATACCTGCAGTCAGCATGCCAATTGCACACTCCCTCAAAACCTTGCAACATCTGTGGCATTGTGCTGTGTGATAAAACTGCAAATTTTAGAGTGGCCTTTTATTGTGAGCAGCCTAAGGCACACCTGTGCAATAATCATGCTGTCTAATCAGCATTTTGATATGCCACACCTGTGAGGTGGATGGATTATCTCGGCAAAGGAGAAGTGCTCACTAACACAGATTTAGACAGATTTGTGAACAATATTTGAGAGAAATAGGCCTTTTGTGTACATAGAAAAAGTCATTCATCTTTGAGTTCAGCTCATGAAGAATGGGGGTAAAAACAAAAGTGTTGCATTTATAATTTTGTTCAGTGTGTGTGTGTGTGTGTGTGTGTGTGTGTGTATATACACACACGCACTGATCAAAATTATAAATGCAACAGTTTTGTTTTTGCCCCCATTATATATATATATATATATATATATATATATATATATTATAAAAACATTTTCTTAAATATAAATTTTTACTTATAAATAAAAGCTTTTTTATTATTTAAAAGTACTTTCAAGAAAATGGAGGAAAAAGTTCACTTATTCAGCTCTGCTCATTATAACATAATTATGTATCCTTAATGAAAATGAAAAAAGGCATGCTAAATTTGGCACATTCAATGAATACAGTACACATTATCGCCTAATGCACATACGGGCCTAGGCTACACGACTCTTGTAGAAAGAGGAGGCCAGTACCAGGAAAAAAAAAAAGACCTTACAGATATAAGCTGTAGATGATCTAACTCTAAAGAGCCTACGCTCAGATACTGAGGGAATCAGGATGAAAAAGCTTCTAACAGATTGTCTCCAACAAACTCCTATACATGCCTAAGCCAGATATTATGCAGCACCTCGTGGGGATGGCACTTGGATATCCTATATCTGAAGTTGAAAGCTATAGTCCCAAAACAACTCTGAGAAGTGAGAAGAGACCTGCTATACAAATACAAGGTGGCTATCCAGATGGCCTGATGAGGGCCAACACTTGGTTGTTCTATCTGGAGCTTTATACAAAACGGTGACCTCAGGAGAAACCCCCAAATGGGAGGAAGCTTTCTCACGCTAAACAGAATCTGTTTGAAGCTCTCGTGTACGGTGGCCTCACTAGAGATTTCTCTATGAGATGAAGCCAATCTGTACATCACTGGGTGACCAAGATTGGCACCACCTACTGCAATAAACCTAACGACTCTAACACAAGAGGAGGCCTATGATAAGATATGCAAGGGATAAACTATAAAAAAAGGGAACTTCAGGGACTATATTAATTTTAATAATCTTTCCCTATCAAACATACCCCTTAATACTTTCTAAACAGGGAACCGTGGTCTAAAGTTTAACAACCTTAAATAAAGACCTACCAAGATCATCCTGCTGCTCATAGAGCGGCTGTCTAAATTTTGTTCTTCGAATGAAGGCCTACCACCCAAAAGCTAGAAAAGGCGCACTCACTACCAAGCCTGACTCCAGACCTTCAGAAGCATTCCATTTATTGGGAAAATATCATCATCGGTCCAGGCCTGATGTAAGAAGCGCCTGGGGTAAAGAAAATAGGGGGAGAGGATGAAGAGAGGTGAGGGTGGATATTATTCACCCTCAGATGAAGGGGATCCTTCACTGACGATTAGAGTGACTTTGCTTTGTTTGATCACCTACCTCAGATCCCTATTCTTCCTTGAGTTTCGACTCCTCTGCGACCTACTTCTTGTAGGAGGAGTGTGAGAGGCGATGCTGAACCTCTGACCCTGTCTCCGATCCCCGAACTGGGATGGGCCAGGCCCCCCTGGCTGTCTAGACGTGGATTTGGACCGCAGTGGAATGCATGATTTAAATGCAGCCGAGCGCGCCTTCTCCTCTCTGAACTTTTCCACCGTTGTCTCAACGGAGGCGCCAAAAAGTTCAGATGGGGAAACCAGTGCATCGAGGAGAAAACCCCTTTCTTTCTCCCTGATGTCAGCCAGGTTCAACCACAGATGTCTCTCCGTGGCCACCATCGATGCCATCGACTTTCCAATCAAGGCAGTGGTTTGTCTGGTGGCCCGAAGAGCCAGATATGTGGCGCGCCACAGCTCGTCCACTGTGTCAGGGGAGAGACCCTGCCCCTGATCCAAATCCTTCAGCAGGTTGGCTTGGTATGCCTGTAACACAGACATCGTGTGTAAGGCAGCCCCAGCCAGACCTGCTGCCGCGTATGCCCTGCCATTCAAGCGAGATGTCATCTTGAGTAGCTTGGTAGGCAGGGCCGGAGCTTTTAGTGCTGATGCCTTTCCAGCAGCGAGATAGTTTGCTAACGTCTCGTCAATTGGGGGCATCGACACATACCCATGTTCACGCATCCCCTCGACATAAGCGTAGTTCGATCGCTGCTGACGATGGATGCGTGTAGAATATGGGTTCTTCCATGCCTTCTTGATCTCAGTATGCAGATCAGGAAGGAATGGAAGGCTCACGGGAGCTCGGGAGTTATGGCCAGAAAGTAACTGCTCATCCAGCCTGGCGCTAACGGCTCGTTCCTTCAAGCTCTCCCATGGCAGCTGAAGCGCGCTCCATAACACCCAACAGTTCATCATACGCGGGGCAGGAAGGCTGTGGGTTCAGGTTGTACCTCTTCTTCACCCTCATCAGCCATCTCCTGCTCTCTTGGGCTAGGTGCCAGCAGAGCACTTGCTGTTGGATCAGAGGATGTAAGAGATAACATCCTCATCCAGCAGCTCACCCTCGCAAGCTTCTGACGGGCGAGAGAGGAACCCTTATCTCAAACTCATCAGCGAGCTCCATCTGGGAACCCCATGATCCGAGTCTCCGCAGTGCCTCAGCACGAACGGGACCCGGAACACTGGGCCCAGATGCCTGTCCCTCTTCCCTCGAGAAGAGGGCCAGACGAGAGTTTTCTTAGATGAAAACTCTCACATTCTGCACAATCAGGTCTCTCAAGAGCTGATCGTGCGTGCTCTTCGCCCAAACAGTAAACACACAAGTTGTGTGTGTCATCTGGAGTCAGAAACCTGAGACATGGATCCACACACTTCTTGAAATGCTTATCACTTGCCATAATTGTTCTTACCTTTTCAGGTGATTGCAAATCAGACAGAACAGTCCCTGAAGACGAAAAGAAGATGACAGGTTCTCTAGATGCCCCTTTTATACTTCCGGGTCGCACTAGTAGTGACGTAATAAGCTGTCGCCAGTCAAATTCAATTGCCGTGATTGGATAGCATTTCAGACACAGGTTCACGTGGAGGGTGTTCCCCATTCCCCATCGACACAGTGTGAGTCACCTTTAGAAAAGGAACACAGCATATTGCGGCTATGGAAGCAAGTACATGAACTAGGTCAGAGATCACAGATTCTACCCAACCTAAAAAGCCTTGCATCCTCGCATCCTCGCATGCTCGCATGCTGAAAATACAGAATTATTTTATACGAATATGCTTGCACTCTGTCCCTGACAAGATATATTTAAAATAATGTAGGCCACTTTTTACCAGTAACACAAGACATTTGGCATTATCAGAACCCACAAATATTCAACCAATGCATTATTATACATTATAATCAACATTATATATAGTTGTTTAATGTAGTTCTTACACTAAAACTGACTCTTTTGTTTTTCTCACACAGTAAGTTTTATTTTAGGTGAACTATACACAATATATATTGTCACTATTCACAATACATATTGTTTCGTGCAGTATGCATATTGTTTGATTGCATTTTTGTATTGCGATATATTGTGACACGATATATTGTTACACCCCTAAGTTTTATATAAAACATATTATATAAAACATATATATATATATATATATATATATATATATATATATATATATATATATATATATATATATATATATATATATATATGTGTGTTTTAGGGGGATGAGTGTAATGGATGCCAGCTAGTAGTTGCTGTGCGAGTAACCTCACTCCTCTGATCTCAACAGATGCTAGAGGATGCAGTCTTTAGCCTCCTTTTTAGACTGCCTGACTCCGACCCCGGATATATATATACTGCAGTTGTGCAGTCTATTGACTAATTGATTGATTTAGTCCATTTAGTTTTTACATTCATGTAATATTAAAAATAATAAAATTAAACATATCAGATGGTTACACTTTATTTCGATAGTCACTTCAGACATTCTACTAACTATAAGTAACTTTTCAACTACATGTCAACTAACTGTCATTAGAGTATAAGTAGACTGTAGTAAACTGTCAGTAGACTGGTATGTTATGGTTAGGTGTTAGGGTTCTTTAGGTTAGGGATCCTTCAGAAATCATTCTTATATGCTGATTTGATACTCAAGAAGCATTTCTTATAATTGAATTATAAGAAGTTGTGTCCCTGATAAATAAAAGTAATAATATAAATATTTCAGTTTTAAATTGCACTGACCCAAAACTTTTGAACGGTGGTGTATTTTCAGGTTGTTATGCACCTCGTTTCACTGACTATTATTGAAAAAGGAAAAAAAAAACCCTCAAAACTCATATTTTATTCATGAAAATTACAATTTGCATGGCTTATTAAAGGACCCAGATAAATTGCTTCATTTTGCCACTTGAATCAGGTGGCATAAATCCAGTGTTGTGGCCTAAATAAATGTGACCAAGTTCAGTGCAAAAGCTGCTCTTTTTCTTTCTTTCTCTCTAACAAGGATGAACTAATACTGCATGAAGATAGACATTTCTGGCATGCTGTTCATTAGGTGAGACAGTGTTGTGACACTCATGGCCCTCTGATGGCCTTGCTCATTCTACATGCCAGTCTGAGCTCTAAATGCTGAAACTGCTGCAGGACACAAAACCGTCTCTGACTTGACAGCCGTGACAAGGGGTTGGCCTTATCAAATTGAGATGGAATGCTAATTGTGAGGCATTTTGCAGAAAACTTGTGGTGCTTTTGTGCTGACATTTGAAACAAACTACTTTGCTGTACAGAAGATTGCATCTTTTATGTGTGATGCACAAAATCAGCTTCAGCAAACCCTGCTTTCCCTCAGTACTATCACTTTTGAACAGTTCTCAGCAGGTATTTACGCCCATCACCAATCCTATCTGTGGGATTTGGGGTACTTTTGACTTGGGAGATGTGTTTTTTTTTCCCTTTTTCCTCAGAGCAAGACAAAATGCTTTCCCACTATAAATTATATGGCCAACCCGGGCAAGTTCTGCATAGTTGTATTGTAATATCGATGTATGTTGTGTGAGCATATGAAGGACATTTTTTCCCCATGAGCACTGTTTTGTTGAATTGTCATGAATTTCAGCAGATGGATGTTGACTCTTCAGCACCTCAAATGATGTCTCAAGTGTGGAGCAGTATGCTTCCTTTTGCTCATTAGCACGTCTATTTTTAATGTTTGTAATGGTGTAACATACTGTTGCTATGCACATCCTTACCTTTAAGATTATATGAGTATATACCAGCTTAAGATTTTAAGTCCAAGTTTTTTAGAGGTTTAACTGATCAATTACAACTACTTAATGTTTAAGTTTGGTATTTTTTGGAATAGCACACAATGCCTGATATGTCCTGAGAAATCACACCGGTTTCTTTGACAACCATATGCTCATTATTATAGCCTTTTAGCCTTTGGAAAATTAGCCAATCAGAAATGTTTTAGCATGTTCAGATTTGTGGAGTTTTGTGCGTTCAAAACCGCATTTATAGTGGGTACTACATTTGGTTTGAAACTTGATTTACAATCATTAAAAAAGAAGGTTTTAGATATGAATGTATTAATGTGTGTAGTATGAATGCAATTCGGATGTATAATCCATCATGTTGTCACTGTTATGTGACCTACAGTGTCAATTATGTCGCTGGACTGGCATTCACAAATTCTCTGCCGTGGCCTCATGGGATGGTAAAGTGTCCATGGAACGCACACTTCAGTCATCCGGGTACTTTTCACGTACTGTTTTTTGAATACTATGAATTTAGACATCCTATTTTTTCACATACTGTTTTTTGTGTGTACTATATAGTATGGATTTAGGCATATTTGGATGCAGGGCTTTGGTTGGCTGCAGTGTTCCCTCTAAGCTGCGCACCTGCATGGCTCCACACTTCTGATCTTGCGCACGCACAGAGAGAAAAAAAAATGCTGTTCAGAAGGCAGGGGAAAGCTATTTGATTGCCTTGTAGTGAGTGAGAAATAACAGCAGTGTTTGGATCCAGTATAGAGTTAGAACCAGTGAATGTGTTGTACAGGTTTCAAAGAAAAATAATGATCAGTTGCTGTTGGAGTATTTCAGTGGTTGCGGTCAGCATCGGGGAAAGTAACTTTTAAATGTAATGCATTATTACAATATTGCATTACTCCCTAAAAAGTAACTAATTCCATTACTTAGTTACTTTTAATGAAAGTTTTGCATTACATTACTTTTGGTTTACTTTTCTCTCCTCGGCTAGGTCCCTTTTACACCAAAGGGAAATGAATAATCAAATGAAATGCAAATTCACACCTGCAGAGTAAAGGGTGTAGCTCAGTAGGAATGGGTATCGAGAACCATTCCAAATTTCCCAGAACCGGTGATTCGATAAGAAACACTTATTTCGATTCTGCTTATCAGTACATATGTGTGCATTTAATGCAATTTTAAACCAGAAGTAAGATATTTTCCAGTTTCGGTTCTGCCAAACGATGCTGGTTCTGATTCCGTTTCCATTAAAATTATTAAACAATTAATAAAAAAAAAATAGTGGTAAGGAAAACTGCACAATACTAGAGTTGAGTATCATTTGAATTTGAATGATTCCGATTCTGCTTATCGATTCCTATTTTCGATTCCAATAAGGTAAAACAACAACAACAACTAAATATCATTGACATTTATTCTAAGTCTTATTGCAAAACATTTCGTTGTAGCTGAAAACCATGAACAAAAATCAACAGGCTTGGAACTTTTGCCTATGGTTTAAAAATACCATAACAAAAACAACTAGCCTAACTAATGCGCACACAGGAACCGATTAGTGGAATTGATGTTTCTTATTGAATCACCGGTTCTGGGAAATTTGGAACCTGTTCTAAAATGGAATCGGTTCTCGAAACCCATCCCTAGTTAAATGCCTCAAATAGGTTTTGTGTGTGTGTTTCAGGGGTTTAGATGACTATTAAATGTTTCCTGAAATTATTTAATAGATCGGTCAAATAAAATAGAAATAGGACTTTAATGTTGAAACTGCATGATGTAAGCAGTTTTTGTGTGTACGCTGTACAGGCCTTTTATAAGGGATGTTTTTGCTCAGGTGGTTGAACTGTCCACCCAATAGAGACAATTAAAGGATTAGTTCACCTCAAAATGAAAATTTCCTAATAATTTACTCACCCCAATGCTATCCAAGATATTCATGTCTTTCTTTCCTCAGTGGAAGAGAAATTAAGTTTTTTGAGGAAAACATTTCTGGATTTATCTTCGAATAATGGACTTCAATGACAACCAGCGTTTTGAAGTCCAAATCAATGCAGTTTCAAAGGTCTTTGAAGTGCTTTAACGGACTGTGCACGATCGCAGCTGAGGACGGGGGTCTTATCTAGCAAAACAATAGGTAATTTTCAAAAAAATAAATAAATATATATATATACTTTTTAACTACAATTGTCAATTGTTCGGATTGAGCTGATCTGCAAAGCGCCGGGAACTACGTCATCACGTTGAAAGGTCAGGCTCGATATCGCCGGCGCCGGCGGAAGTACCGCCCCACTCGACCGTGCGAAGGAGGATAGTTCAAATTGTATTGGTCGCTTTGTAAACAGTAGGGCGGTACTTCCGCCGACGCCGGCGATATCGAGCCTGACCTTTCAACGTGATTATGTAGTTCCCAGCACGTTGCAGATCACCTCAATCCGAACAATTGCAGTTAAAAAGTATATATATATTTTTTTTTGTTTTGAAAATGACCTATCGTTTCGTGAGATAGGACCCCCGTCTTCAGCTGCGATCGTGCACAGTCCGTTGAAGCACTTCAAAAAACTTTGAAACTGCATTGATTTGGACTTCAAGAATGCTGGTTGTCATTGAAGTCCATTATTCGAAGAAAAATCCAGAAATGTTTTCCTCAAAAAACTTAATTTCTCTTCCACTGAGGAAAGAAAGGCATGGATATCTTGGATTGCATTGGGGTGAGTAAATTATTAGGAAATTTTCATTTTGAGGTGAACTAATCCTTTAAGGGAACATTGGTTTGCTGATGTGTCATTATGGGCTGTGTTAGACAAATGGCTGAAATTGCGCATCGTACCTTTAACATCCAGCACATCTAAATTAAAATCAAAATTAAATTAATCTTAATTATCCTTGTCACTGGTAAAATATGGATTCTTGAGTGCTAGTTTGAGAAGCATCAGCCACTGCATCTCTAGATATTACTATCTGCATCAGCCATTAAAAACTTGGTTTTGGATCATATTGGTTGATCATTATGGGGCATGCTTTCAAATGCCATTTAAAAGCACTAGACTAGAATAACATCCTAATGGACTTTCACACTCTCCAACCAACTCTGACAGGCATACGAGGCATACCTGACTTTGTTGACATTACTTATTAAGGCCAGGGTACAAGATGCTTCTGAAAAGCTCAAAGTTCATGACATTTTCAGCACTGTCTGTTTATTTCTCGGTATTTACTTTGAAGGTTAAACTGGCCTCTACCAGTAATTGCGTAGTCTTCTCCCTCATGATCATAGCAAATCAATGGTAGACCTTTTCAGAGCTCACAGATGTGTTTTAAAAGACGAGCTAATGCTTGATTCATCGCTCTGACAGATGGACTGAGGCCCTGCTTCATTATTATTTATTACTTAATTTTTGTGCAAAAAAAACTTTTATTAACATTATAAGCGAACCTCAAATAACATTAAAATGATAAAAAAGATAATGTCATGACCACTTCAATCTGTTGAACCAGTTTCTCTTTTGGCCTTAAGAAATATCCATAATAAAAAAAAAAAAATTCAAATAAATTGAACACAGCGGTAGTTGTTCTCATTGCATGTACATAACTTGAAGCAACTCACGTATTGCAGTGAGGATGAAAGTGAATGTTTTTCTTTAGGATTTGTTTAATTTTTTTTTTGTGTGTGTTACATTTCATGAGATAAACGTAATGACACACCTCAGCAGTCACTGTATGCTTTATGGGTTTCTATTTCATATCAAGATGATTGAATTGGTTGAGTGTTTTAAACAGTAACAGGGTGGCGATGAATGAAACAAATGCTGTGAATACCAAACGCTGTGACACTGAACAACAGCTTCTCACTTCATCTGTTCGTTTAATAGAGCTTGCGTGAGTTCTAAATGTATTAAAGCATTTCATGTCAAAGGCAAAGTCTCTTGAGCTACAGTACATACAACGTTGTTTTTTGCCCATATTTTGTCTTTTTAATATTTTAAGAGCACTGGGTCTTAATTAGTTTGAGGTGTTCTGTTTCCTTTTGTCCCACAAACTGATTTAAATGTGTAGTTCAACCAAAAATTAAATGTCATCATTTATTCACCCTCCAAACCCGTTTGAAACTGTACCACCATTCAAAAGTTTGTGGTCAGTAAGATTTTTTTATGTTTTTGAAAGATGACTTTTATGAAATCAGAAATAGACTAAAATAGTAATTTTGTGAAATATTATTACAATTTAAAATAACTGTTTTCATTATAATATATTTTAAAATTTAATTTATTCCTGTGATGTCAAAGCTGAATTTTCAGCATCATTACTCATTCAGAAATAATTCTAATATGATGATTTACTGCTCAAGAAACATTTATTATTATCAATGTTGAAAACAGTTGAGCTGTTTAATATTTTTGAGGAAACGGTTACACAATTTTTTCAGGATTTTTAGATGAATAGAAAGTTTATAAGAACAGCATTTATTTGAAATAGAAATCTTGTGTAACATTATAAATGTCTTTACTGTCACTTTTGATAAATTGAATGCATCCTTGCTAAATAAAAGTATTCATTTCTTTAAAAAAAAAAAAAAAACACTGACCCCAAGCTTTTGAATTGGTAGAGTATAAATACGAGTTATATAGTTTATATATAACTAGAGCTTTCAAACTTTTTATAGTATTTTTAATGCAATTCATGACTTTATATGAAATGACAAAACAGTACCCAGCACATTCTTCTAAATATCTTCTTTTTTGCTCCACTTAAGAAAGAAAGTAATACAGGTTTGGAATGACATTAGGGTGAGTAAATGCTGACCGAATTTTTAAGCGAACGATCCCTTGAAGGTGTACTCATCATCAGAAGAGAGAGGCTGGTTTCACCATGGTCCTCCTCCTCAGTCCCATCTGAAGTCATGACCCACCATTTCATAAAATTTCACATTGAATGGCCTATAAAATTCTCTAAGCTGCTCAATAACTTCCCGGTCAATCTGAACGTGAGTTCTGCCCTTGGACTTGCCCAGGCAGCGGGGCTGGCTGCTGCTTTCCGGCTTCTTCAGGCACGGGAAGCCTTTTGTTCGGTTGAAGTAAAAGTGCTTGTCTGTGATGATGCGTTTGAGCCCCAGGAAGTCCTGCACCCGGCCCAGCTCTCCGGCCGGATCCGTGATGAGCCGCTCCCCGCTGACGAAATGAATCTGTGACAGACGGAAGTATTGCAGCCAGTTCTCCAGGTGTAGGATGTACATGCCTATGCGGATGGCATTCCAGGAGGTGTCCACGATGCCTTGACTCCTGTTCTTGAATGCTAGTTCCTCAAAAGAGGGGATGTCGGGCTTCTTCGACAGGGTCTGTGTGTAGTCGGAGATCACCCTTGTCACCGGGTTTCGCACTACAACAATCAGCTTCGTTTCACGAGACATGTTTGAGATGCGTCGCGGTGCCTCCCGTGTTACAAAGTAACTCGGTGTTTTCTCCATGGTGATTTGGCTGTCCAGAGTCCGTGGCATAAGGCCCCTGTGAAAACAGACATATTAATCAAAATGAATAAAAATCATAGGCAAGGTTCACAATTGTGGCTTTTCACTGAAGCCACCTAAACTAATATTGGCACCCTTGGTAAATATGTGCAAAACAACAATAAAAAAGTGTTAAAATTCAGCATGCAACTCCCTACTAATGTCCCTACAGACATGAATGATACATTAAATTGTTGGGGTGTGCTATTGCTTTTCCAAGCAGTCTGACATTTGACAAACAATAAAATAAGGAAAATAATTCTGTAGACATACATTGAAGGATGAACCACTCTTTTGACTTAAGCAACCATCTTGCAATCACCGTGCAATCACACACACATTTCCTCAGAACATGTTCAAATGTATTATATTTATTTGATGAAACTATAATACAGCTATTTTCTTTTCACAGCCCTGTGAGGAAAAAGTTAGATAACTTGTGGAATATGGTCACCCCTCAAATTAGTGTAGACTTCAGCATGACAAATAGGAATTCAGTTACAGAAAGTGACAAAATAATCAGAGCACACACATGAGGTTTTAATACTCGCAGCCAATATTTCCAGTCTCTTATCTCCCCGGTGAGTGTGATGCTGAAGGGTATGGGGAAATTATCAAATCTCAGGCACATCCTTTACTTCTGCTCATAAATCACCATCACCTGCATTACAGATGCACAATAGAGAAAACAGCTTCGGCAAATCTGGGACATGAGAAATAGGTCATTATTTTCACAAGTTTTCTTCAAGAAACCATCGAGTCCAGCTTTAGAGTTGTTCTTATTTGATCCGATGAACTACATAAGGTGATATCCACTTAGTCACAACTCTTTTGTTGTATGAGTGATCGAATTAATAGTGCCGTGAGCAGTTTTTATGGAACTACACGCAGAAAACTTCCCTCTCACCTAACACATATCACTGAATCAGGTGTCTTGAGAAATCACACTAGTTTTGCGAGTGCCCTAGGCAGAAAAAACTGCTATCTGCATGCAGGCTTTTACCGTTTAGCTGAGTGCTAACAGGTCAATCCAGGGTGGGATTTTTGAGGGAGGGGACAGTATAATTCAGTAGTGTAAATTAGCAAAACGGCTAATATTTTAGAATATATATATATTTATATATATAGAATATATATATTGTCCGACTTGAGACAGTGCCGACGCCACGTGACTGTGACATATGGCATCAAAGTACCGCGAGAGCGAGAACAGCCAACTGATTTATTCTGCGCAGCTTCTCCAGAGCGGCTGAACGAGCGCTGATGACGACATAACTGTTCCATGATTGGCCGAATCCACTGCATGACAACGATCACGTGTGTTTATGTTTATTCAAACACCTTCAGTTCCACTACTGCTCTCAAATCAGCATTTTTATAATAGTAAAATCTCTTTCCATGTAGTCGCAATATTATATTGTGCCATGTTAATCAAAATAAAACTGATAAAAAACATAGACCCCACTACATTGGTATATGATTGGTACAGGCCTATGTTGAACTTTATTCTTGTACAAACATACGCTGTATTAAGCAGTACATAAAGCATTACATGAAAATCTCTCTGAAATGTCTGTGTATTTGACAAATATTGCACTTTACTTCAGCTGTGATAAAGTATGCAAACACATTGCGACTGTCTCTACGCGAAGCAGAAAGCGTCCAACTTCACATCTGTTTTCAGCTCCTCCTCGATTGCAAATGGCAACTATTTCCGATCGGTTACATCCAGCCGCAGCCAAAGTTGATCAGACCTTTTGTCTGCTTAAACCCACCCCTTTCTCCAATAGTTTTGTCCACTTAAACCCCGCCCCTTTATCCAATCATTTTGTCCAATTTTGTCATCTTAACCCCACTCCTTTCTCCAGTCATTTTGTCAGCTTAAACCCCGCCCCTTTCTTACAATAAACTGCAAGCTTGCATTCAGATCTGTCTCCATCCAATACACAATAAATAATTTAATAATCCCTTTCACTGATGTACATCACAACATGGAAGAACAGATCTGTGGCCACATCCATCACATCGCAACGTAAATTTGTCAATTTCGACTAATTTTAAAACACTATGACTAAAGCTTGAGGGTGTCTACACTGGATGAGACAAAGCTACCATTGCAAATCCATTTGTTCTTTTCAGAAGTAGCACGAACGCTTGAAGTACGTCAGAAATAGAATGGGGCATCAGTTTACTGTTGGGAATTTGTTGTCGCATCGCGCCACATCCAGTACAGCATCTCTGATTCTAATTGGTTCTATTTGCTATTCGTGTCACACTGCTCTCGTCTGGAGATGTGGTGTAAAGGTCCAACCTGATCTTAACAGAAAACACTGACACTTTTTTTTTTACAATGTATGAGTCTCATATAAATTTGTACGAAAATGTATGATTTTTAGAAAAAAAGAAAGCATGAAGGCCCAGCCCTTAGTATAAACATCATTGGAACGTAAACAGATTGTATGAAAACCTTTGAATGAGATTGTAAGAACTGATAGGAATTAGCCAGCAATTTGCCAAAACGTAAAATAGTTACGGATTCCCATGAGATTGTGTTGAAATGCCCTACAAATTAAAAAAAAAAAATCACACAAACATATATAAATGAAACATATGCTGTATGTTAAACATTTAACACACAAGCTCACTACTAATGTACTTTTCTATATGATTGATCAAGTAAACTTGTAAAGATATCAGATATCAAAATTAGTTAATATAGAGGTTTTTGCTACATTTACAAATCCCTTATATTTTTTTCCCTCGGATGGTATTTAAGCAGAGCTATAAATTAACTTTTAATGATTACATCAGCGTTCATCCATTAAATTGAGAATTACAGCTATAAGACAGGATTAGTGAGGGCTTAAGAATTTAAATCTTAGTTATAGACTGTAATAAAGATGGAAATTTTATTGACCGTCTTATTGTATGGAACACAGGGGTCAGAGTATAACCTCAAATTTCCACCAGCTTCCTCGAGTTTCAGACTCATCCCGATTCATAATGGGCTTTCCTAAAGCAGGAGTTGCCATACTTTACCTCCATAGTCCTGAAAATATCGATCCATTTAGCTTGATTTATAAATAGTGCGCTGCTGGCCAGGGTGTCTCTGTTAGCCTTAGCGGTTCAGGGCCAGAGGCAGCCATTAATCTTGCATATGGTGCACTGGAGCTTCACCCACTAAACAACTTTAATGTGTGTCTGAATGCATAGCACCAATCACACCTTGATGCAAT
This sequence comes from Siphateles boraxobius, assembly GCF_051911475.1. Classification (NCBI taxonomy): domain Eukaryota; kingdom Metazoa; phylum Chordata; class Actinopteri; order Cypriniformes; family Leuciscidae; genus Siphateles; species Siphateles boraxobius. Next base: position 29,035,473 of record NW_027509193.1, on the reverse strand, counting down.
GCATACTTCAGTTACATAATCAAACGTATATTTTTTTCCAGACATCCATCAAAAATACAAAAAAAAAAAAAAAAAAATTCTATTGAAGTTGCAACACCAGACTTAATTTTCGTTGCAAACTGTAATATTTCATGCCTCACTAAGGGATAATTTAAGCTTCAACTGAAATGAAGTGCACTCTAATTTTCCTCACTGAATGAAATTTTTTTTATGTGAGAAAATTTTTGTGAAATTATTATTAAATTGCATGGAAAAGCAATTCTTTACAATTGCGTGTCCACTTATACAGAATATTTATTAAAAGAAAGACCTGGTCCAAACTCCAATTTATTTAGTCTTTGTGCCATTGCCTACATCAGTACTCACAGTTCTTTAATTAATTGCGTTTGCAAGAATCAAAAGATGCCATGAATTTGCCAGTCTGCCTGTTATCACATCACTGATGTGTCTCTCATCTGCTGTCTTGAGATGGGGGTGGGGGGGCTGGCAGGTGCTCTGTTGCTTGCATAAGTGTCTGGTCTTTTTAGAAGAAAATTCATTTAGAGAGAAGAGTGAAGGCTAAGTTAGCTGAAAGCTGGAATAGAGAGGTGCTAATTGCAAACTGGTGCACAGAAGCGTACTGTTGGGTCCACACTGAAGAATAGCCAGGGAAGTAGCCATAAGTGGAAGAAGTTCTTGGTACTTTGTATAACATTTTTTCGAAAGCTTTAATTTTTGTGGACAGTGCATAAATAAAACTAGATAATGACAAGAAATAAGCGTAAAACTGAATAATGGTAAAGGTTTGTTAGAGCTTCACGTAATTTTCACTTTCAATTAAAATAGTAATGTTTTATTTAGGGAGATCAAAATAAAACCTATAGAAAGCTGTTTGTTTGTATTTTTATTAATCTCAATGGCAGTTACTCAGCTGGAATCCTGAACTGTTTTTTGAGTCTCTCATCTGAACCTAAAATGCTATGTGACTGAGGGTACATATACACGACAACGATATGCTTAAAAATGAGAAGTTTTTCCGTGTACAGACAACACCGTTGTCATAACAATCCCCATTCACACGGATCCACGAAACGACTAAAAATGCTGTATTCTGCTGCCAGGCCGTTAGATGGCCATGAAACACTATAGATTGAACACGTAATACGCATGTGCATGACGTCATTATCTTCAGAGATTTGCGTTTTTGTTGTTTACACGGAGACCGTTTTCAAAAACTTGCACTTTAAAACCCGTTTTCAAAAGTTTGCGTTATAAAAAAAACGCATAAAAAGTTGTGGAAACAGCCCCTAAATGTTCACAGGACCTACTATCCTGAGCTGTACACTATCCTGCACTGTAACAAATGGTGGTGGGGATGGAAAAAGAGCCCTCAACAATTACTATAATACATCTACTATACTATAATGAAATATTGCCTATATTTGCCTACACTGATGAGCCAAAACATTATGACCAGTCACAGGTGAAGTGAATCATGTAAATAAAAGCCTAAATTAATTAATAATAATAATAATAATAATACGTTTTATTTAAATAGCGCCTTTCCAGGGCTATATGACGCTTTACAATTAACAAGCAACAGTAAAGGCAATGGACAAAGACAGCAGACAAAACAAACTTACTGTGTAAGTACAGTAAATGAGAATTAGGTAGAAGGGGTGGCACCCAGCAGAATACATTTAGATAAAATAAATAAATAAATAAATCTTATCTTTATATGATGAACAAATTAAATCTGTTCATCATATAAAGCATTTAAGTCTCTTCAGAAATTTTTGACTAAAACGCTCAATCTTTTGATTCGACAAAGTGTTAGTTGCATAGCTGTCAACAGAGGGACATAAAGCTTTCAGATTTAATTCAAAACATATTTATTTGTGTTCCGAAGATAAACTAAAGTCTTACGGGTTTGGAACGACATGAGGATGATTTATTAATGACAGAATTTAAATTTCATTATCCTGTTAAGCTGCGAGTTACGTTGTTTTATAGGAAACACATGCTAATCAGTCATTAACCAACCCTTTCCCAATGTTTTTTTTTTTTTAATTCTATTTAGCATAAGAATAAAAAGAGAATCTGAATGCAAATTGTGTACATAGAGTACTGAAATTGGCAAGACCCTGTAATAGGAAAGATTTTAATAGCAACCGCAAGCATGCAAAAAAATGTAAACATTTTAATCACTGGCATAATTCCTCTGCAATTACATAATTAATACGCTTATCATGGTGCAGCAAAGGAAACAATTTTATCTTTTCCCATTGAATTAACTTTGAAGGCAGTCTCTTGCAGAATAAGAGAGAATTAATTCCTAATTGAATTTCTATCACAAACAAGTAAGACATAAAACAATTGCCACCAGTTTAAAACTCAGCGTTTCCATCGCAACATTTACTCCAGCTATCTTTCTGAGCCCTGGATTTATTAGATCACCGTATCTGTAGACACAGGCCTACATAATTGAGGATATCCTGATGTCTGGTATCACTGCCTTTCACTTTTAATGCAGACTGACATTCTAATTCATCAGGGGGTTAAGTCACTACTTGCTGCCAACAGATCCACCACCTCAGAGAAATGAGAAATGGCATCAGGCAAAGGTCTGATATTACATCTGAAAGTTACAGTGTAGTTAATTGTCTGCCAGAGCACGATGTATTCCTGTTGTCTTTTCTGCTGAAGATAAGTTTTCAGAGAGCCATGCAGCTTTTCTGATATGTCTTGGATCTGCTGACAAGGTCGTGAGAGCTCTGGAGAACAAGCTCTGTGAATTACATCAGCTTGTGTCATACTAATACCATCAACCTAAAGTTATCCTCTTAATTTAAAAGTTTCCTGCAGGCCTTTAGTCAGCCCAGGTATCTCTATACTTGGGCCACATTTTGAGCCGTACGATGAATGCAAAAGAAAACAACACCTGACAAAAAAATAAATAAATCTGAGTGCATGCCGTGCTAAGCGCAAACCAATGTGCCGTTCCTACTGAGGTCATTGATTCTGATTAAAAAAAGGCTTCTGGCCAACCTACATGCTGAGATGACTTTCTTCTGTGCCGCACCTTTGTGTTTCACACATTGCGGTATGTTTCTCTAGTAGATGACAGTGCAGATTTGCAGTAAAATGGACACAGAATGCAGTGACACTAAAGTCCTTCTTAAAATGATCAAATCTCATTCTACTCTGGGCCAATTTAAGGATTTCTTGACAATGAGATGTGGCTTTGACAACTTTTGTAAATAAATAACATTGTATCTATGATTTTACACAGATGAAATATTCGGAGAGCGTTCACGGTATGAGAGATACAGTGCAAATGAAGCGTGTCTGTGACAGCGAAGTGCCAACATGATCTCATTAGTATTAAAATGTGGATCCAGTTCAATTCCATATGTTTGCATAAACACACAAAAAATATGTTTAACATATTGACAGCATCTAAAGAGTAAGAATTTTACATAATCAACACCTTTATACATGTATGATTGCTTGTGAATACTTTAAGATTCATTGAATAATGAAGTCAAGGAATTAATATGCTGATTTTATTGTATCAATGCTATCACATTTATTGAACATGTTTACCTGACATTATTACCTGACATGTTTACTTTGACATTATAACAGATTAATTGTTTTTAATTTAACAGTATTATTGTAATGGAATGTTGTCACCTGTATAGTTTTATACTATTACATTTTGTACATTTATTAGAAGTGGTTAGTTTGAGGATACATGTGGTGGAGTGTCTATTTACACCAAGTGCAAATAGCCCGTCTTGTTGGCAGAGGATAGTAACACTAACTCTACCCACCACTATATGATTTCGCCAGACAAAAATAAAAAATAAATCCTGTTGACGAAATCAGTGGTGTGGCGAGCAAGGCAGGTGGCGTCAGCTTTTGATGCAACCGACCCGAGTTCAAATTCGAGTTCTCTTTTCCCAACACATGTTTTAAATAAACATGAAGACAATATTCAAAAAGTGGAAATATTTGAACCAGCCTATATTGGCTGGTGAGGCAGTGCTCCATGCTGAAGACTGTCACCTAATAACGGGTCCACAGCTGAATAGATGTAGGGCATCTCTTTCTTACACACACTCTTATAATACTTAATGGAACAAACGTTAAAGTATTTTAATGACTGGAAAGGGAAAAAAACTTCAGACAGCTACTGCAGCAAATGTTTTCAGAGATCATATAAATAGGGTCTAGCAGCTCCTGTGATTTTACTACAGACAATGCTCTCATTAATCTGCCTTTCTTTTTCTCTTTCTGTAATAGTTTAACTTGGAATTGCCTGTTTAGGTTATCTGTGAAACATTAGGAATTTGACTTTGACTGACTTTGTAGATCCCTATCATATATATATACACATATATATATATATATATATATATAAAAAGTTATCCTTATACACTGTTCTGATGCAACCTCATGAGGGTTTTCTAAAAGTTCATATGGTCTAGGGAATACAGCGCAGCTATAGGAAAGTCATCTCCGCGCTTTCATTGCCGCAAGGAATAATGTTTTATAGCGCATTCTTTTAATTTTGTATTCCTGAACCTTTACTTCAATTGGACACTTCAAAAGTCCAGCATTTCGATCCTTAGAAATGTACCAATGTCTGATGAAAAGGTCAGTTTTGAATGTTCAGTCGATATGACGTACTAAACGTACTCCTGATGCTGTTTGAGTATGGCTGGGAATAACTCTGTTTTCCCCTACCGTGTGCTTGAAGCTTTCATGCACTTAAGTACTTTTGAACTGTCCAACAATCCTGTACATATAAAATCTCAGGATTATTTTGTGATTAAGGGCTGATTTTAGTCCATTTATGTGTGACGGTGTGCTGAGGTTTCAGCTTATTCTTTCAAAAATGCTGTCCATTCCCTACACTGAACAGACCATAGAAATTGAACGACTTAATCCAAAGGTATTAAGTATAACCTGGGCATATTTAGATAATGAATGCTCAGACGCACTCCAATATTGCATTAGATGAAGACTTGCTTAAACCTACATATGTGATTATTAACTGGGCAGTTATGCCTCCATTTCTGTCTAATTAATCTGAGCATCATTGTGCTAATTAAAGTGCTTTATGGTGGGACAAAGTATTGGATCATCATATTCATGCTAGTGCTGGTCTGATTGGTATTTCAAATGAAAAGCATCAATCACTATGACAAAGCTGCAGGGATATACGCTCACAGCGTTTTAGACAGCGAGCCTCATTTCCTGTCTGAGTTCAAATGCTTGTCATCGCTGGCCCTCTTAATGAGCCCAGCCCCATTAACAATATCCTGTTCCTGAGTCTTCATAGTCTTTAGGCCAACATCTATGGCTTCATAGTTTACTCTGGAGTTTAGTTAGGTTTATTTGCATCTTCATACCCTATGCTACATACAGTAAGAGTTTATTGGGCTCATACAGTATAAATATCAAACTGTTTTATGAATCTTTTGGCATTCAATTATATGAATCCATGTGGCTTTTAATCAGTGGTTTATAGTGAAATAAAGTATCAGTTTGTTTCTTATGTACATTTTTCAGCAATCTATTACATAAATAATGCGAACAGAACATTTGCATGGTATCCAACGTTAAGCACAAAAGTTGGTGGAAACTGTAGAGCATCAGTCTCGCATAGCGAGACGTTTGAGTACAACATAAGCTCTAGTTCAGTTTGCAGCTTTATAAGTCCAAAAACCACCCACTTACACAGCAAGAGAAAAACATAAAACAGCCAATCACAGTTAGATTTGTTTCATGTTCTGTTTAGGTGTGGGTTTACAATCTTGTAATCTTAAAATTTGTCCACCAAAAAGTACAGATAATGGACACACCATTGTGTCAGTCCTTTTGCATAAAGGTGAATCGCATCAGTATTTGTTTAAAAAAACAAAACAAGTAAAAAACAAATTAGCACTTCTAAACTGGAAAATTCAGTGATTAGTTCTCCCTCAAAGAGATTAACAGTATAGACCCTGTACCTTATAAACAACTTAATTTCAAGGTGAACTTAGCCCCTGACTCCAGCAAGTACAAGCCATATGGTATTGGATCAGATGGTTAGGGTGGGCCTGAAAGGCATGTGCTTCCTTATGTATAAAGTATTGCATGGCTCATGGGGATGCAAGTTCGAATCCAGTGTGTATTGTACCTCTTGCTTAGTTTCCTGTCTCTCCAACTGTGCTGTCATTTATATAACTTTTTTGCTCAAAATGTAAATGTCAATACATCATCAATCCTTCTTCCAAAAACTTTTTTTTGACTTACCCTGATTCACTATGTTATATGTGTTTATATTTTAGACCTATCAGAATGTTTTTTTTTTTTTTTTTTGCAAGAAACTGCGTTCAAACGTCACTCGCCTGTGTGTCTTGTCATGTCCATAAATAGAGAAATTTTGCTCCAGCTACTTTGTGGTGTGTATGGTGTGGGAGTGGCAAATGTTAGTTGTCATAACGAGTGAAAAAGGTTGACATGGAGCAACTAAATCTTGAACTTCTGGGGAATCACTGGTTTAAAAAAAACCCCATCAAAACAGAGGAGAATCTGCTGGAAAAAAATTAGATAATGTGAGAGATCTCATAATAAAACAAGCATCAACATTTACTTAGCTTTTTGTTGATGGTGAGAACTGAGGGATTTGAAATGTTGTAAAAGGGACACGGAAATGGTGTATTTTATTGAACAGATAATTTGCTATATGTAGCTCTCTAACAGAGTTCATTGTACAGCATTATCTATTGTGAAGGATCATTTCATTATTTTTGTTGTAGTGCTGTGCTGGAATTTCTTTTCCAGGAAGTACTGTCTATTAATGGTTAAAGCTACAGTAACGTCTTCAGCTAGATCCTTTCAATCTAAACTGATTATATCTCTTTAGCCTAGTAGGGAATGTTTTATTAGCAGTAGGATAATCATATTCATCCGCACAGTCACGCAGAGCCGAAGCACAACCAAAACAATGTTCTTCCATCATGCAAAGATAAAGTACCTTTCATTGTATTTTGCATCTGGTTATGGCACGATGTCATGCTCTGTGTCACTGCCAGGAGAAAGTTAATTGAAAGTGTTTATTTAGTTTACCATAATTGCAGAAGCTGTGAAATGTTTTTCAGTCACATCATCCCTGAACAATGAACATATTTTAGTCAGTATTACTAATATTCCTCATTTTCTGGTCTGGAAAGAGCAAATGGCTTGATTTCCATCACCGTAATACAGATCATGAATATTTCAACTGCTCAGATTTTCTTCTGGGAGGATGTCAGACCATTAATGACCAGTCAGCAACAGGAACTCGCTTCAGAGAAAGTCTATTAAGAGATAACCATGAACCATCCACACATACATCATACCGTGGGTGTAGGTTGACCGTGCTGGCAGTAGTAATGCAACTAAAACCAGCACTTGAATGAATTATAACTCCTTCAATATGACACCTAAAAAATGTGTTATCATTTAAGCCAGACATTCATCTTCAAGCCCTTCACTTCTAATGAATGATTTACAAAAGCTAAAGCGCTGCTATACATTTGTCAACAAGACATGTTCAGTGTGCATTTTCAAATTACGCACTTGCCCTCATAGATTCATTATGCAACGTCTTTTCCGTAATTGCAACATATGAAATTAAACAATAACGATCTGTTGGTATTATTGATCTAGCCAGAAAAAAACGGAACAATTAGACCATCGACTACCCCAAAATAGACTGCAAGGCTGCTGCACGATGATAAATTAACTTTACCGTACACCTTGCCGGGAAAGAGTGTATTTTGATTCAGAACAGCGCGTTGGCAGACTTCATGTGTTGTTGCTCAAAGAGCTCCTCAACAGAGACTATAAAAAGATGAAAGAACCTAGACTTGTCAATCTCCAAACTCATTTGTGTTGGAACTGAAACATCTTTTGCATCTCAGCAGTGCCACAGTATTTTTGGTCTCATTTACTTCACATACATCCCTGAGAGGAGGAGGAGGAGGAGGAGGAGAGCTCAAAGAGGTGATGTCTCCTGGATACTGGCTTCACTTCAGAGCACGGTGGTCCAACGCTCACATTTCAACGTGATATGCCCAACATCACACACATTTGAAGTCAAATACGACCATCATATTCTATATGTATCCCAATTTGCATACTTATGCACTATTCCTCACACTTTATTTTTATTAGAATTATGTTCACACTGAAAATTACAAAAAAGAACACATGCATTGCAAATGCCCGAATGATGCACTTAATTAACTGAAAAAACTAAGTTTGGAATGTTGGACACTTCATGCACTCAAAACTCACAGCTTGGAGGCTATCAGGCTATTCTGATGCTTAATGGCAAAATAATCGTATAAAGTTCATACACTAGATTATAGAGTACATAGTGCCTAGTGTAAGTGCATGGTGTATATTACATAATTTGGGACACAACATATGTCTAAAAATATTGTTGTATTCTCAATCATACTCACAAGCAGTTTAAATCACTTTATACTACGGGGCAGTTGGAATGCTTGAATCTGATTGGTTGATGAACGTTCTAAGGTGTGCAATTATTTTCAGGGAAATGCACGGTTAAAATAGTTCCAGCCAGGTCTTGACCGCATTACAGTTCTATATCACTACGCCAAATGATTTCAGTTATTTCAAAGGTCTATACAGCCTATTACAACAGAAAAAGAACCAAAACCCACAACAACTATTATTACAATTATTTCTTACTTAAAATGCTTCTAATTTCACACAGCCGAGAACTGTTTGGATGGTTCTGTAAAAAACAAAAAAAACAAAAAAAAACATACTTATGTCAATGATTAAAAAATTGGTGAAAAATGTTATGGCATTGTTGCTTCATTATCCCAATTAATTTCAGCCTTGTATCAGTGCCATTGTCAAAACACAATATGTTATTATTCATTTCAAAGCCACAGAGTACTGCACACTTTAGAAGGTTGTGGAAGTGAAAAGTGAGGTGAGCCAAAGCTTTCATTGTCCAGCAGGGAATGGGCCTGATCCACCCACAAAGAAAATGCTTCATATGTTTCTCTCCTGGTTTAAAGGGTTCATTGCAAAGCTGCAGGATATAATGGGAACATTATCATGGAATAATAAGAAGCAGGCTTACTCAATATGTGGCAGAAATGCAAATGGATGGAGGGACACCTGAACGCAAAACACAGAATGCCTGCACTTCATCTTATAGGTGATCCATTGAAGCAAAAGTAAAGTGTGATCTTAACAGAGTTGCATTGCAAATTGTCACATTAATGATTTCACACTTTGGACAAAATTTAGATGTTCTTGTCTATTAGCATTAAAATCGAAGCCTTAAATAACACTGTAATACTGTGTTCATAAGCATTTTTTTCCTTTTTTTCTTCTTGATGTAGCTACTTAAAGGTAATGGTCATAGATGATGCCGTTCAATGGCAGACATGGCAGCCATTCCCAATGAAGTCATGCAACTTCACTGCACACTATCTCCCACCACCATCTTTTGTGCACTTGTGAATATGCATTGGCGTGTGAATTGATTTTAAAATGGGAAATGGTTATATTTATGCACTGGAGCCTGAAAAAAAGTGATACATCATATCTTTAACTCTCTCTGGTGCCCGTATATGTACTATACTGTGTAAAGTAGGTCACCCGGAACCGGGAACACTTCCTAAAACATCTGATGTACTCGCTACATCATAAAAATAATGGCATCTACACTAATTTTAGTCTTTCTGATATTCTGAGCCTGGGTTCTTTCTCCATTCTGTCACCTGATGGAGTTTTGGTTCCTTGCCACTGTCATCTTTTTTGCCTTTCTTCACCTTTGTCGCCATTGGCTTTTGGCTTGCTTAGTTAATTTTATATTTAACAATATTATTACAACATTATTTTTCTGTTATCTCTGTAAAGCTACTTTGAAACAATCTGCATTGTAAAAAGCACTATTTAGTTAATTTTATATTTAACAATATTATTACGACATTATTTTTCTGTTATTTCTGTAAAGCTACTTTGAAACAATCTGCATTGTAAAAAGCGCTATATAAATAAAGGTGACTTGACAATTTTTTTTATTTTTTCCCGCATTGATATAGAGTACTGTGTCATGTCAAAGGGGAAAAAAAAAACACTCATTTTACTGAACTATAGATAATAAGAAAAATGGACAATTGAATACATTAGCTAAGGGGGCAGCGGATCACAAAACTCAAGGTTCGGATCATATTGCGATTTTTGAGTCACTGATTGGATAATTTTTCAGATCAGCCAAAAAAGGTCTAACAGTTTTAAGGTACAGAAATCGAAAAATCTAATGTAAAATAACACTGCTTGGTCTTCACTGTATAAATTAAATATAAGTAATCTTTGTTAAACATACATGATACTTTGTTAAAAAAATTTTTTTTGTTTGATTAACATTAATGACTCAGACAGCAGCAGGTATATTAGCCTTCTGTCACTTTAAGAGCTAATGCACGGAGCCAATATAATGATGCACATCCGTTTTCTTTCTCAGTTGTTTACTTTTACTTAAGACATAACCAACTGTTTACGAGGATATTAGCCAAGATGGGCAGTTTGATTAATTCTGGCCCACTAGGATCCGTTACACCCCTAACATTAGCATTCCTCTCCCTCACCCCAGCTGTTATTTTCTTCGGTCGAGACAGGTGATGCAGAACATGCTTGCCTACCTTAACAAAACTGCTGATGCTCCAAGTTTGATGGGGACAATTTATGAATAGGAAGTCATTTTTCAGATGCATATAATTAATCTAGAGTGACTTTGATTTTGGCCACTTTAGAGCATGAACTCTCTCTCTCTCTCTCTCTCTCTCTCTCTCTCTCTCTCTCTCTCTCTCTCTCACTCTCTCTCTCTCTCTCTTTCTCTCTCTCTCTCTTTTATTTTTAGTTTATGCCACTCCAGTGTAACTATTATATTTTTTGGTATATTTTTGGGTCATTGTCCTGCTGGAAGATTAATCATCTCCCAAGTTTCAGTATTTCAGCAGACTGCAGCTTGTTTTCTCCAGATATTTTCTGGATTCTGCATCTCCATTAATTTTCCGTCTTTATGAAGTGAGATGCATCCACAGAAAACCTACCATATTAAAATATTAGAATAATATTTGAAAGTTGCCTTCATCTGAAATCCCTGGAGTTGTCGACGTTGCCTGCAAACACAGCAAAGGCTGGATACATTTGGACTTTATGCAAAAGCACATCAACATACGACTACAAAAGGAGTAAAGCTACTAGATTCATTGAATTGAAATCTACAAATATCAGGGTTGTGTGGTCTCTTTAGGCCCCTATATAATTCAAGCGAAATCAAAGAACGAACTGATGTGATGAAATTTCGAACAAAATCAGGCTACAAAAACGAACTTCGTTTGAAGCTTCACCTTATTTCACCTGAAAATCTAAATTCTGGTTACTTTGGCCTGTGCAGTTGGTCGAGGTCAGACATCTGTGAGTGAAAACATGAACACACTGGAGAGAAAAAAAAGTAGTAGAAAAATGCAGTTGTATTGACACTGTTTTTCATGTTTAATATGGTCGTTTTACCCTAAACTAAGAACGAAAAATAACTTCGGCATGAGTATATCAGGGCCTTTATCCTCACCAAGGCTGCATTTATTTGATCAAAAATATAGTAAAACATTAATACTGTAAAATTTTAGATACTATATTAGTATCTCTATATAAATAAATTATGCCTGTGATGGCAAAGCTGAATTTTGACCATCATTACTCTGAAAGACGCCCATAGTGGTTGACCAATCACAACACACTAATCCAGCCGACCAATCAGAGTACATTGTGCTTTTCAGAAGGAGTGGCTTCACAGAGACAGGAACTAAACATAGCGTTACTGACAGACTGAGAAGAGAGGTGCTGCAACAATGTAGAATATGTGAAAAATAATACGTTTTTAGAACATTCAAGCATGAAAACCTGTACTTCACTGTCGGGAACTTGTTCTATGCAATGCTTGGTTATAATGAAGCACAGCCTATAGTGTTAAAGGTTCATGGGACTTCATTTTTCCAACAAAAGATTTCTACTTGAAGTGTATGAAGTGTGTCCTTGGTCTTTATGGTGTACACTTTTCCTAGAAATGTATACTACTATGAAGCAGATTCTCCAAAACACACATATGTGTTTTTACTGTATGTGAAACACCTCAGCTGGTGGTCTCAGATGATGTTATTGTGAATAGAAGAAAACTTTAGGAGTGATTTACATGCGTAAAAGCAAGGGAAAGATTTTCATGAAATTCATTTAGTTCCACGTTTTTGCAATTTGTTTAGTAAATTGTCTGGCTTTTTTTACTTTGCATTTTAGAGTTACTCAATAAAATGTGCTAAATTCTAAAGGGGTGAATGCATTTTATAAGCCCGGTATATGCACGATTTAATTTGCACAGCAGAGGGCCAGTGGAATGCCAAAATGTATGATAATATATGATGACTGCTTCTCTTCAAGTATTCTAAGTGAATCCGAGTGCTCACCTTCAGCTCCTCAGCGGTTCTGTGCTTTGTCTCTAGAGTGACTCGGAGCATTCAAAATTCATTCTTAATCCAGTCAGTCCCATAATGGACATCAGTAGACACACTTTCTCGGAGTAGCTCATATTTACTCGCCGCTCTTTCTAGTGGCACTCATGTCTAATGAGTAATTTACACTAAAATCACCAAATCAAAACATCTCGGTAGCTTGCCGTTCTCTGGGGCACATCCAAGAAAGAATTGTGTAGGTAATTAATGCTACAGGAAGATCTACAACTCTCTGAAACATACTAGCCAATCCCGTTAGTGATGCAGGGGAATAAAAAGGTCTCTCATGTGCGTGGAGAAATGTGCAGTTTTCCCAGTTAAATAAGCTCTGTCCAACTTTCTGTCCTTGTCAACCTTTCTGAATGCTCCTTTTCCTTTCGAGCCAATTAATGGAGGACCAGGAGGAATTTCTTGGCTCCAGCAAATGTTAAAAGACGTCTCGTACAATCTGAGGATTTTTTAGGGAATCTGTTTGAAGAACTTCCAACTATAGTAAAATCAATAGAATTCAGATGCCCTTTTAAGTTTAGATGGTGTGTATTGCAGAATATTTGTTTGATTTGATGAACCCCTTGAATATGAAACCTACATCAGCAGGCTCACAAGTGTCCACTCATAATGGGAAAACAGGTTTGCCTACAACAAATGAGGCCATAAGAATCCTTGTCCATTCTAAAAATAAAGTAATGAGCATCCACATATGTATAACATGTCTCTCGTAGGCTTTCGGAGGAGTGGTAGAGCACACAAAACTCAGCAATTTATGAAATTGTCCAGGAACCTTGCTTGCACTTTTTTAAGGTAAAAAGAGAAATCTTATTATTTCAAGCAAGGACTTTGTTGCTCCATCTAGGACAACATCTAGTAAAAACCAAGGGGTGATCTCAAAAACGCTGCGTGAATTTAATGAATGGGACCTGTCAAGACAAAGACTGAAGTAAAATGAAAAACAAGACTCTAAAACACATTATTAAAGGGCTTTATAAGAAACTTTTGACTTAATCAGCCAATTCATCTTTCTCATTACTTCTGCCCTTTATTGCAGCCCTTATTGGTCCTCTCATTGCAAGAAGTCAGTGGCTAAAATAAAATGGCTTTCAGTGAGGATTAGGGGGACTGTTTCAGTGTCTTGGCCTCTGTGGCATTTTAATTAACCCGTCCACAAATGGTATTGATGAGTTTCTTAGTGTGAGAATAAGAGGAGCTTGTGCTCATTTATATATATATATATATATATATATATATATATATATATATATATATATATATATATATATACATATTGTATATATATATATATATATATATATATATGCTAAAGATTAACGCTTTTCCGCTTGGCAGGATCAATTATTTTTTGAAGCGGCAAGTGAAAGAGAATTTTACTTTCCCGACCAGACAAGTATCATTTTTTAAAACATCAATAACAAAACATAATTGGACTAGATCTGCTACACTGCTGAAGGTGCTAAGGTTACTGCTGCTGCAGAGCAAGAACAACTTGCTTCTGCTAAATGTGCAGATCATGAAATTAATGGAAACAAGCTTCTGCTGCCAAACAGAGGAAGACCCCCGTACCAGATCTAGACAGGTGGTGCTGGGGAGGTGTAGGGCTAGAATAAGAATATGCATAATGCGCAGAGTTAGTGAATTCATTTGGATGGTTATAAAGGGAAGTGGTAATGGATACGTGAATTTGATTGGATGTGAATGTTAAGTTGAAACGACCTATCAGAGCAAAATTAGAGTTTCATGTCTGAACTATCAATATATATTACATATATTACATCATCAAATGACCAATAAGTGCTGTTTCGCCAAAAATCAGCAGTATTGCAAATGTGACATTGATTTTATACAACAGTTCAATAAACAAGTAGTCAAGATTAAATGACTTGCATTTTAGACACAATATTGACTATTTTGCTCTATTTCGCCAATGAACATAGCTCAAAACAAAGCCAGATCAGAAATGTTGTGCATATCCGAGCAACACACAGCGGAGTTTCATTACAGAATTATTCACCGTTTTTGAAAGAATTGGGTGATTTACCAGTAACAGATCAGATCATATGTGAACAAGACCTTTTAAAAAATACCGGTAAATTGGTTCAGGCAATTTACCATTAAGAGAAGTTGTAACATTACCAGTAAATTACCGGTAGAGTGCTCTGTGTGAATGCGGAATGAAGATTATCGGTATTTGCACGTACGAAGTCAAAACGCGATGACGTGAGAAGTTTGCTTTTGGCCAATAATACAGACTTATGAAGATGATGTGATTACTCAGCGCTCAGAAATATATGCGCTAAATGATCATTTTTGACTGTTGCGCCACGTCTTGCAGCTTTTTCAACGTGTCCATTCATCAGCGCTGCGGCTCTGCAGTTGGTTACTATTATGTGCGTCACGTGTTTTTAAGAGCAATAACACATTCTGTTTGATAATCTATTATGCCTTCCACTCAGACATCAACATTTTTTTGTCAAATTGAATGGATAGTAAAACTAAAGCGCTTCTCCTCATACGGGTGAATAATTTCCGATGACTGACATCACAGAATTTACCGGTATTTTGCTGCTGATGTGTGAATTGTCTTTAACCGGTAAAAAGGCAGAACGGCGTTGCTTGTGTGAACAGCATTTGAATTTCAGTGAATTTAATTCTGGAAATTTTACTGTAATTTACCAGGTTTGATGTGTAAAAGGGGCTAATGACACATTGACCCATTCAGCCATTTCAACAAATCAGTTGAATGAATGACTCAATGACTTAAGACAGTCACTTGCCACCGCCTACTGGTGGTTTAGTTTCATATTTAAAAGTATCATTGCAATTTTTCCGACGTGTTATATTAATGTATATTTAAAAAAAAAGTGTTATGATCTGTTTATTTTTGAAGCGTCAAAGTGGTAGTTGCGTAGCTATCAATGGAGAGTACAGAAATCTCTCAGATTTCATCAAAAAGATCTACATTTGTGTTCCGAAGATGAATGGAAGTCTTACAGGTTTGAAACGACATGATGGTGAGTAATTAATGACAGAATTTTCATTTTTTGGTGAACTAACCCTTTAAACAGTCTAAATACATCTAGATGCCACTTAAGATGCAGCTTCCGTGTTTTCTCTGCAGTGGAAATTTTGTTGATTGTGATTTATTTTGCTAAAATCCCTATAGTGTCTTATTATTCTAATTAAATTAATCGATAAAACCTAAAAGGGATAGCTCACCCAAAAAATTGTCGTGAACGAACCCATGCCCGATTGCTGTGGCTGTAGATTACAGGTAATAATGTTGAAAATAACAACATCTTTTAATTCCTTTATCCCCCCCCCCCCCCCCCCCCCCCCGCATCTTTTTCTCGCCATGTCCAAATACAAGGGACTAGCATCGATCCACACATCTCACAAACACATCTGCTTCAATTGATTTAAGCACAGAAGACTGTGTGAGTGGAGTTGCCTCTGAACGAACGTAAATAGAGGAGAAGTGTGTTTTATTGCGGTTTCCAGACAACGAGCAGACTGAACAAGCAGCAACACCTGCTAATGGCTGAAGGGCAGCTCTCACACAAGTATGTACTGTTGGCTTCTATGGCTTTTCCCCCTAACGTTTGGACATGACCCATGGGAAGTCCTCTCTGTCCTGTCTGAGTTGGGATGTGATGTGTGTGTGTAATTACTGAAGCTGCGCTGCAGGCAGACACCATGCTGAAAGAGGAAGGGCTGATATTGTCTCCCAGAGACCCCTGCACCACGGCCCTACACGCCACACAGAATCGAGTCCGACTTCTTGCACTGTCGAACGGCTCCCCGATGGGTATTTGAATGGCAACCCAGCAGTAGAAAGGGACGAAGGAAAGGAAGGAGTTGATTTTAATCTACCCACTGATCAATATGATCCATGCCTTTCTTTGGCAGGGTTTATGGAAGGTTTACTCTTGAAAGAGATCCATTGGCTTTTATCTGCATATTTTCCCCCTGAAACCGAACACTGCAATCACTCTGTGTCATTCCGCTCTGGGTCTCTGGCCAAAACGCTATCATTCCTGCTCTCTCGGTATGATTTACTGCTAACATCTTCTTGTCAGCAGTTCGAGTTTTCAGCTCTTGTCTTACTGCCACCACAAAAAAAAGGCCGTTTTCATCATTTTTGCACCCTGCTGATATTACCTTTATGACATTTCACTCATTAGGCAGTTATTTTTCTTTTTCAAATTTGTGCAATTTTGAAGAATGTTTTGCTTAAAATTGACATTTTGGCTGTTCTATTAATATTATTTGATTAAATAAGTTTTTTGTTTGTTTATATTTATTATATTGGACAATGACGGCTGCTATCCAAGGAATAACTTTCCTTTTTAAAGCAAAAACTAATATAAACAATTGAATATCGAATATATTTTTTTGCACGCACAGTATCACAAATAGTTTGTACAACTTTTGTCATGTTCAGAATATTGAGTAGTTTTACTGAGCACATCATTTTATGGGTAATTTGATTGACTTATCAAAACTCCAAGAATTCTGAATAGTTTTTTTGTAATGTGGAATATCTATGTTACCCCCCTTCTTTTTCTTGTAAACAGCATCAGAGAAAATGGAACTGGTTTAGAATAATATACCTATATATTTTTATCCCTCTCCACGATCAGGTTTCCCTCACTAGTAACAGAATGTAAAACCCATAGGGAGCTGGAGTGATTAAAGTCACCATGAAATCAAAATTTGACAATTAAATTTTTTTATGGAATATTGCAGCATTTATTATGATGTATACATGCACATCATCATTATTTTTTTCTATTTATTGTGCTCTTGTAATCTTTAATCAAAATAACTTCCCCTCCATCTTGCAACAACATCTCTTCTCTTCTCTGATGATGTGTCTACTGGTGGGAGGGCGGGACAACCTGTAACTCATATGAGATCACAGCAATAACAAACCATTCAATCAATTCCCAATAGACAAAATCAAGCCCTCCTCTACATTTTTTCTTGTTCGAGAAGCCATTTTACTCAGATACACAGTACGTCAAAATAGGGAAGAAGAGAACACTGCAACTTCTGTTTCATGTCGATTGTAAAGAGATTTTGAGAATGGAAGAGAAATCTATTCTCTGAAGTATTTTCATTGGTGGAAAATAAACAAAACCTACTAACGTGCGATTTTTTTTTGTCTGAACTGCAAGTTACTCAATATTAACTCCATTATAACTATTACTATTAATATCATTCTTGCAATTGTGCTGTAGCATTGAATATTCACATGGCTGTGATTACCTGCTGCCTATTTTCAGTACAGAATCACTTGTGTGATATTGCGTTCATTTAATAAAGATTTAATAAAACAAATTTAATAAAGATTTAGTTTTTTTTTTGTATTATACAATTGCCTTAGGTTATTGAATTTACTAACTAGAATGCCAAAAAAAACAAAACAAAAAAACCTACCTGTACCATTCCAATCCTTTGTCATAATTTCTGTCAAAGAAATGTGGTTCGGTCCCAAGAGCTCGAACATCTGGATGAATCCGGATGAACTCCAGAACTGCCCTGGTGCCTCCTTTCTTAACGCCAACTATAAGTGCATTGGGCAACTTCTTATTCCCGTATTTCGGCGAATTACTGTTATTACTCTGCTTGTGATCTACCGCATCTTGTGTTTTCTGTAAGGCTGAATGTTTGCTTTGGTTGCCAGTAAGGTTCAAGAGACCCACAGCCCTCGTCTCATCCGAGAGAACTCTCGCTTTCGCTGATATAGTGCAATAATGTGACTTCTGTAAAAGTTTTTTACTTCCCATGTTCTTCAGATGGACGCAGCGGTGATCCTCCAATCTCTGGCTAGGCATGATTGTACCGGAGCAGAAGAGGATGCTGTAGCATAGATACATGAAACACAAAGAGATAGTGAATATAAAAATAAATCTTCTGCTTAATCTGTTTGAGGATGGCACGATTCGGTTGGACAGGAACCTATATGCCATGTCTCCATGGATGAAAACAAGGCATGTTTTTCCCCGTAAGTTTCTCTGTGAGATTTGCTGGTTGTCTCGAGCTCCCCATCAACTCCGACTGCGCGAACTTACATCTCATTTGGGAAAATGATAGTTAATATTTCCGAGCGGACACATAAGATGACAGGAAGTCTGAGAAGAACATGTATCGATAACAAGGTAAAGTTTCCAAATTAGCAAAAAAAAAACAAACTAATGTAATTCCACCGCCCTTTAGTTTCGACGTCGCGTCACTTTTGGCTACGTGAAATCACCTCATCTGGACTCCAGCAACTTGACTTGATTCTGTGCTGATATAGTGTTCAAAATATTTAAAGTAATTCCTTTGTTTGACCTGGTAATGTGACACATCATCTTACTAAATGTAATCCGTTTTTGGAAATCGCATATTCCATGTCTAAAAGGCACATTTTGCTTCCAAGTTCCCAACGCGAAGCCGCGCATTGCTCGCCCGATCACCGTTCAGCTCATGTTTGTGTCTTTCTGAAGTTCTCAAGAGCGGCTTTGCGGCAGTCAAGCGCTCGAGATCAATATTTAAAGACGACGCCTGACGTCACGTCATATTTTCATATTCCTCGTGCGTTTGTCTTTTTAAAGGAGTACTGCACGGTTGCGTGTACCATTACACTAAGTGCCATTATCCTGCTTAAATTCTCATTTGCCCCGCGTCTAAACGAATTGCTTGCGACCAGGGAGTGGAATCTTAATCGATTCTTCAATTATACTAAATTGTATTTATAGTTTTACAAAATTCTCTTAGACCGAAAGCAAACAACTCTCTGCTTAAAACTATAATGTATGAGATTCTAACACCAGAGGTGTTAAGATGATGCTATGTGCACAATAAATTATGTTATTCACAGTAATATTGGACTAAAAAACTTCAGTTTTGATTCCTGCTTCAAAACCATAAGTAAAAGTGTTTTTATTTACATATTTGAGCCTCAAATTCTAGATTGGCTTTACTGTTGTTTAGAAAGAGATGCATCTTGGCTACATATTCGCATGTTATTTAAACTTATTCCAGTTATAGCCTATTGATATAATAAATAAATGAATCCCAAACAGTGATTACAGTGTGCATGTTTTCATTAAAACAAAAGGGGGCATACTAAATATTGAGCTATTCTTTAATTCATGTTAATCATACTTTTTACACTGCTTTGCACTATTTGTTTACACTATTTTAAGGTGTCCTTGTTACAATGTAATAATGCAATTAAGTACCGGTACTGAGTAACAGTAATTGACCTTATGTACATAGGAAGGGTTAGGGATATGAGTAGAGTTTGGTTTAGGGTTAGTAATTGTGCATAAATTATTTAATGTTATTGTTATAGTAAGTAACACGTTTTCACTCAAATTGCTATGCTGATAATATAATTTAACAATTGGTGTTAAATTAGAAAATTGTGAAATAGAAGTATTTTCACTGGTGGTCTCAGACTTTGGGAACCTAATCTATGTGTTAATGTACTGAATCCAGTGATTTAAGCATCTGTAAATAAAGTTTTGATTGAAATCCTCTCTTTCTCTCTCCCTGTCTTGTTGTTGTTTGAAAATATCAACATATTTAACCAACCTGGAAGGTTAAATAATAATGAATATTTCCTAAACACAATTATCAAGACAAACAGGCCCTTAATCCTCATCCCCTATAATCTGCTACACAGAGCTTTATTTCAAACTGTCTGTCTAGAGGAACAATAAAGTCGACAGGTCTGATTTCGTTTGTGGAGAGAGATAGAGAGAGAGAGAGAGAGAGAGAGAGAGAGAGAGAGAGAGAGAGAGAGAGAGAGAGAGAGAGTTTCAAACAGGCATAGATTTGCCCAGGTGAGATCCCTACGATTACAAACCTCCTCTCAGAGCGAAGGATTTTAATGTCCAGATGTCCTGTGTGGAGTAGGAGGCTTAAGGTGATACACACATTTTCATTATGAATGTTGTCTGCATGTATTGGTTATAATCCTAAGTGGCCTGTATTCTACTTAAAGGCAAACAAATCCTTTCTAACCTCTGTCGTCGCCAAAGGCTTGGATGTTGTAGACATGGATTGCTCAAGAGAACAAGAGCATTTCAGTCAGCAAATGTCACTATCTTGTTGAGTGTCAGTTTGACATTTCCACAAAATACTGAATGTGCAGATTATATTTATACTAATGTTGACACCATGAAATGAGCACTGTACCCCAAAATAACATGAACACATTGGGATTATCAATTGATCATTGAAAAATGTGCCTTGCAATATTTTTTTAAAAGGTGTTTTTACTTTTATTTGACATAAATTATAGCTTTGCCTCAGAGGGCTTAGCATGTAAATATAATAATGCAAGCTGTGACTATTCTCTACAGTTAAAGCATGGGGTTTACAGAGAGATTGTCTATCTGTAGACAATTTTCCCAATTAGTGGGGCACCAGAGAGTCTGTCTGGCTAATCAGCCACCCTTGCTGTGACTCTGAATCTGCTTTTAGTGAAATGTGATCAGAGACCATGGATCAATTGGGTCAACAGCATTGGCCCAGATGACATTGATACAATTAAGCATGGGGCTTCATTAACCTTTTCATTTCACCAAGCTCTGAGTCTCATTCTCCTGATATCTCTGAACGCGATCTCTACAATATATAGAAATATTATTGGCTGCAGAGGTTAGTACTGCGAGATATCATCAGAAATAACCCAGGTCAAAGTGCGGTCAGCCTATAAGGAGTTGTTTAATTTTTAGTGGAACAATTTCAAACTCTGCTGGATGTAATATTTCCGGAGGAGTGGAGTGCCATTTCAAAATGATTTTCAATTACCTGGTTATATCCTGGAATGATACGTCTGGGGGTTGTTTTCACCTACCTATTTAATATGTTTTTGTATTCTGTATTTTCCATTACATGTTTCAATACAACTATACCACCTTCTTAGTTCTTTCTTCAGTGATTAAATTGACAAGAAAGGCAAAATACTGACATCACAAAGAATTTACTGCGCATTTAAAGGGATAGTTCACCTAGAAAGGAAGATTCTATCACGATTCACTCATCCTCATGTTGTTTTGTCATACATTTTGAAAGATTTTGGAAATCAAAGAGTTTTAGTTACCCTTGACTTCCATTAAATGGACAAAAGTACTGAAATATTTGTCAAAATACCTTATTTTGTGTTCCAACGATGAGGGATAGTTTACTCAAAATTATTCTATCAAACAATCTGTAATCGTTTACTCACCCTCTTGTCATTCCAAACCTGTATGGCTTTATTTCTTCTGTTGAACATCGAAGATACTCTCAGTTTGTGTGTGTTTTCTTTTTTTTCATTTTTTTTTCCCACATAATGAAAGGCAATGGGTTCCAACATTGACCATTGTTAAAATATTCTTGAAAAAATATCATACTTTGTGTTCCATAGAGGGTTAGTAGAACATGTAGGTGGTTGAATTATGTTAAATATGTTTTTTTTGTTTTGTTGAACTATCATTTAAAGTCGCCATGAAATCAAAATGGACAATTCCTATTTGTGTATGTAATATTGTAGTGTTTATTATAAATTATTTATTTGTGCATTTCATTATTTATTTATTTTACAATTCTTGTACCCTCATAATCAAATACCTGCCTTTCCCCCTCAAAAACAATTTAGCAACGCTCAACTTCCAACGAACCAATCAATTCCCAAAGGACAAAATCAAGCCCCGCCCTTTATTTTTTCTCATTTCAGAAGCCGTTACACTCGGATATAAGTCACAATTGGGCAAAAAATAACAATTGCAACTTCTGTTTCATGCCGACTTTAAATATAATAACATACTCATTTAAGCAGCATGCCTCTGTCCATGGTGCTGAATGCTTCTCCTTTATACTACACAAATAATCTTTTAGTTATGCATCAATGGTCTCGATGTTAAAAAAAGTTTTGCTACATCAACAATAAACAAAACTAGATATAACCTAGCTGAACACTACAGAGTGGCCCATCAAAGGAACACATTAAAAACAAATGAAAAATAAAAAAGTCAGAAAAACTAGAAGCCAGATGAGTAAAACATCTGCACTTGTATTTACTCATACATACACGTTCTTTTAGACCCACAGTGTTCTTTTCAACTGAATGAATAATGTCACTGTTTGTTTTTTTCAACCAGCCTTATACAATTGATTTTTTTTTCCTGTTTCTTATTTATGTCCAAAGTTGAATCCTAATAATGACAGGGTTACCAATCAATGGCATGAGAAAATATCTCACTTTCTTCAAATGAAATAATCCAATCTGCAGGTTTTATCCTTCTCGTGGAAAGGAATGGGGGATTTTAGATTTGTGCTCCTTGTGTTACCTTTTCCACAGGGCTGAACCATTTCTCTCTAAGCTCCAATCACCATTTTACGACTGTTCATTCCTCTGAATTCGGTTTTGGGCAATCATTCAACAGTAATAAGATCAGAGCCCTTGCTTGCATGCATCATTCTCAGGCTCTCAGGCTCAAAGGCTTGAGGAAATTTTCTCACCCTCTTTTTGCTTTAAACCTTTGCAAGTGGAAAATGTGACAGTTTCGACCATTGTGTATTTACCATTAGTGGCGTTCTAGAGGCATAAACATTGCTATCTCTTCTTTATTACGGGAAAGGTATTATTGGATGCACAGCAAAGGCCATTGAACAGCAGGCTACTTCTTCCCCTGCCAATGACTGAATCAGCTAATTGTTACTGACATTTTCCCTGTGTTGTTTAAATCAGAACAGTTTTGATCCATCGATCACTAATGTTTGCTCACCAAAGGAGTACATAAGTTAAATGTCACCTTTTGGTCATCAGCCCAGAGTCTTGGGTGAGCTTTTCTCTGCAACCTGGTAATTGTCACCCATTGGCAGTAGTCAGCAGGAAACTCAGCAGGCAGCGATATTTACAGATATTCCTGTGCAGAGACCTGCCAGCATACACCCTCGTTTTTAAGATACAGATAGTGGAGAAAATACTATTTCAGCTTCAATTAGAGATGATTCTGATTTTTGCTAAAATTAGAATATTTTGGTTTTCCAAAAAAAAAAAAAAAAAAAAAAAGATAAAGTAGTGTACTTAATACCTGATTAGCATAAGTCAAACTGAACCTTTTTTGCCTGGAGATAAAAGACACAAAAATGACAATAATTAAATAAATAAAAGAAAACATCAGGCATTTCAACTGATAACACTTGAGCGCAATAGTAAATGGTTTGTGGGCAGCGAGGGTGGTTTGGCTCTTTGATGGATAGTTTAATGACACTCACAACAACACACAGGATCCTTTATCTCTGAACGTCATCTTGGAAATTGCCAGTAATTGATCTAGTCTGGCTTGTCTCTCTAAGAGACAGCTGAACACTTCACTGTAAAATATTATTAGGGTGTCATAAAGCTTTCCCCATATATTACGAACGAGCCGCCCACACAGTTGATATTAAAAACAATTTTAGGTTGATTCGCTTACAATGCCGTTCTCTCCAGGGATTTGTAGTCTATTTATCAGTGTTCCTTTTTTATAGTAATTTAGTGGTTATCAGTGATGATTGAAGTACAGGAGTTTGATCAAGACCGAGTAGGTGATCATTAACTGGACCGCCTGAACCGACTGGCATTTGGTAATTTCCTCTGACTGGCAGAATTCCCAGATTTATTCGGCTGTGTCTTCAACACTGGAATATTTTAGATGTTTGTGCACCAGACAGCGTACACCGTTTCATTTTGTCCTGTGTATGCTTTCCGGCACAGATCAATTCTGGTGGTTGGTCGGTTGCTTTTAGTATCATCCAAATAAATTCCTTAGCAATAACACAGATTCAAAAAGCAGAAAAAAACTGAATCTATCACCTTTCAGCCCACTGTGTTACATTGATACGAAGAAATTATAATGTGCAGTACATATGTAATTATACAATGCATAAATAATATGCAGTTAATATTATCTTCTTTTTCTTTGTTTCTTTACAATTCATGTGTGCCAACGTGTGTCTTTTAAAATCTTCATCTTGAGGTTTATTTTATTTTTTTACAGTCTCATGAAAATGATAATAGCTAGGCAGGTGTGATGAAGATTTCAACACCCTCTCGATAGCTTCCCCTTTTTAACGCACTCTCATGTTCATTTATAGCATCTGCTTCTCTGACACTCTTGGAAACCAGGCGCTTCCAGGCCCAAACCAGAGTGTCATCCACTGTGGGCTCTGACTAAATTGAATCCAAACAAAATGGCAGAGAAATGAGAATCGCCTCTCATTGATGTCATTTATCACAGAGCCATAGTCAGCCAGACTGGAAATGACTCTTCTAATGATATGTGCCTGGCCCTGTGCAAATAAAAAACTAACCGGGTTGCCTTTGGAGGCTGAGGTCATGGATAATGATTAGAAACTATCATCTCATTAAGGCCTGATTTGCAGATGGTGTGAGCATATTTGCACATCTTCGGTTCTTTATACGCCATGCGTTTGAATAATCGCTCTGTGCTTGCACGGGAAGGCCATTATTAATATTTATTGATTAATTTTATGTTGATTTTCCAGACGCAGTTTAGTTTTCTTTTGCTGCTTTGCACATACATTTGACATCCTTCTACTTCGGACATTTCAAGAGCATGAAAGCAAGCAAATAGTTAAAATGCTGTTTTTTTAACTATTTGGGTTAAAAACTAAAGGGCCAGTCACCCAAAAATAAAAGTCAGTCATCATTTACTTGTGTTAAAATACAATACCTAATTGCATTAATAATAGTTGCATTAATTGTTAATGAACACTAATTAAAACTTTTGAAGATTCACAGTCCAACATGTAAATTGATTATGTTATGTTTGAATGGCAGTATAGCAAATAGCATCTGATGAAATAGTCCCTTCTAGAAACAGAAGCACAATCTCCTTGTGATTCACATTCAGGCGGGCTGCAAATAGAAACTGCACTGCAAACAGTTTGTGTTCAATGGATTTTGACTGGATTTTTTTCCTTAGGTTGTTTCCTTAGGTCTGATGTGCAATCAGACTGCAGAAGTCCTTGCAGAAACACTAGCTGATGAATACTAAGAAGGAAGCGCATAAAACCAAACAACAATAAGATAATTCATTATGTTGAGAATACGTATGTGTTTGGGAATAGTCCAGGTTTAAAACAGGTCTATTTACATTGTATGGTCAAATTGGAAACTGGAAATTCATTTTGACTCGTCCGTCAGTTTTTAAATAAACTAAGAGTCTGTTTTAGTTTTTATCAATCTCTGAGAGATTGGCATGGTAATGGATATGACAATGTTAATGTAATTGGTTTTGGCGGATAGATATGCTACGCTGCTGCTCCAAGCAATTACTTAGACATGCTACTGCCAATACATTCACAGACACACTGCTGTTGCACATATAACATACATAAAAAAAACTGTAGCAGATCTATACAGGTGGAGCTGGGGAAGGTGGAGGTTTTCTGAATGCAAAAAACAATTCCAAGTATTTGAAAGTTGAGCAGCAAGCTCATTGGCCGCTGATCTCACAGCAACCAATCAGCTGCACTGCTGCACTACTACGCTAACAATTGAGTAAAGGACCTATCAGCCTGCTCCTTCTAGAGTTTCATGACAGAACTTTGTATTTAACGGCACATTAAAAAGTCTGTGTGAATGCACTATATATATGCTCCTTAAGATGCACCTTCCTTTGCAAGATACCTGTAGACAGAAAAACCTGAATTCACCACCTCCGTATTGGAAATGTATTGGGACGTGTCCCAATCCCCTCTGCACCTGAATGAACATTAAAATCATTCAAAAATACTAACAACCTTTGTGCGCGACACTATTCCAGGCTGGATTGCTAATGTAAAATATGTAGCTTCAGTGGTGAGATTGCAGAGTGCAGTCAGAAATACTACCTAATAACCTTTGCCACACAAGATTTTATAGGCTAACTCTGTTCTCAGTAAATTGACAATATATCTCTTTTAAAAGCTTGTGCCCAGGACCCAGTGGTATTTGAGAGCCACAGTGCTAAGTGTCTTTCCTAAAAGCTTTCAAATGCTCTTGCTCTGCAAGATTTAATCTCTTGTATTAGGTAAGTTGTGCAGTGATTCTGCAACTTTCAGTATTGGCTATGTAAATCATTGCTATTTGTGCCGTTGACCCCAGCCACCAAAAGAAGCACTTGTCTGTGAAATAGGTTGACATGGCCCATTGATCACAATTATAGCAGGTGATTTGCTCTAGGCCCTGGTCAAAACAGTCCTCTGAAATGAGGACTTGAGAGTGGAATCCATATTGCATCCAGGAGGTGATTAACATGGTGCAAAACCCCCAGTGGACTCTCTGTGCACTAATGAGGGAGACATGCAAACTTGCCTCGAGTCAAAGTAATCAGACTGCTGTTTGGAAAATCCATGTCAACATATAGCAAATGTTGTATATATTATCTTTCAGAGTCTGTTTTTTTAGTATTCGCAAGTGCCACAGATAGAGAACAATCTCATTAGGTGCATACTGTAGGTGAAAAACTGAGAGGTGTTCCACTATTAAAAAGCACTTTCTTTCTTTCTCGCTCACTTGCTTACTTTTCAACTTTCAACAGCCCGATTTCGTCCTCTTTTGACCTACTAATTCAAAATTTTAGCACACAACCTGTCTCTTATTCACTAACCGCCAATTTAACCAAATATTAAATGCATCAAAACATCACCTTATAGTGAGTATTTGAATTTAAATGTTTTAAAATCATTGTTATTGTTTCAGCACAAACACATCTGTTATGCAAATTAGGCCTACTATGGATTGCACTTTATTCACAAAACTAATGCTGTTTTTCTGCTGCAGTTAGAGTTGCGCTATTTCTACTCACGGAAAGCAGGTGGTAAACCTGCATTTATTCAAAAGAGATGTTTGTCTACATTTTGTATTAATCATTGTAGAAGATATAAAGATATAATGTTATTCTATGTGTTAGTTTGTTGGCTGTATGAGACTAGCAGTAAGCTAGATCAACATATTCTAACATTTCATCATGTTGAGCTATTGAGCTAACATTTATTATTCATTAGTAACATTCCCAAAGTCTGCTTGCCATGGTCCATAATGTTTGAACGAAACAACAACAGCGTGAGCTAGACGTAACACAGTTGTCCACGTCTGCCGCCATGCTTAATATGGCAGTACGAGCGGAAACCAGGGATACTGAGGATATCACGTCATTGACAGGCGACAAGTGAACATGGACAAGCCATTATTTAAAATAGGAATTTCTCTCAAATTAAAATTCTGTCATCATTTACTCACCCTCATGTTGTTCCAAACCTGTATGAGTTTCTTTATTCAATTAAACATTGTTTGATTGTTGGTAACCAGACAGTTGATGGTAGCATTGTCTTCCATAGTATTTTTTTTCCTACTATGGAAGTCAATGGCTACCGTCAATTGTTTGACTACCAACAGTCTTTAAACTTTATTTTTGTGTGTGTTTAATTGAACAAAGAAACTCATACAGTTTTGGTTTGAAAAATGATTTGAAAAATGACAAAAATTATTTCATTCTGATTGAAATAAAAAAACGTCCATGTAAATGTTGCTACTGACAGCGCCAAACGCAGAATAAATAAATGCACAAATGGGGCCCATTTGAGTTTATCAAATGGGTTAGACATTGGCAAACACAATCAGTCCCATACAGGGTGCATACATGGGCCCAAGGTAGTACCCACATAGGTAATCTCTATATGGGTTATGAATGGGAAAAACATATGGGGCCCTCTTTGATAAATCATATAGGTCCCACAGACTGACAAAAGGATAAAAAGTAACTGCAATCTTACTCAACAAAGGTTTAAGACAAATCATTGTCATTTAGGAAAATATTGTGTGGGTATTTGAATCGAGATCAGAATCTTTCAACAATTGCAGCTCTAGTTTCTGATAATATATATGGTGCTGTATATTTCTAATATAGAGAAACATTAAACTTAATTAAGAATCCTAACTACACATAGTATTAAAAGAGTAATTCACTTTAAAATGAAAATTAGCCCATGATTTACTCACCCTCAAGCCAGGTGTATATGACTTTCTTTCAGACGAATATTAATAAACACCCTGACACTTCTGAGCTTTATAATGGCAGTGGATTGCAACCATTAGATTGAAGCTCAAAAAAGTGAATCTACCCATTAATAAGAAGTCCACGTGGCTCTGGGGGGTTAATAAAGGCGATTAGAAGAAAAGCCATGAGTTTGTGTAAGAAAAATATGAATATTTAAAGCTTTATAAAGTAAAATAATAGCTTTTAACTTTTTATCCTTTTGTCAGTCTGTGGGACCTATATGATTTATCAAAGTGGGCCCCATAATTTTTTCCCATTCATAACCCATATAGAGATTACCTATGTGGGTACTACCTTGGGCCCATGTATGCAGCCTATATGGGACTGATTGTGTTTGCCAATGTCTAACCCATTTGATAAACCCAAATGGGCCCCATTTGTGTTGCCCATTTTGAGCCCATGCTCTCATTTCCCATTAGTGACCCAACTAGGACCCACATAGGGAGCCCACCTGTTTTTGCCCATGTGGGACCTACTTAGCTTACCCAGGTGGATATCCATATACATATACACATGTACATATACATGTTGACTGGGCATTTAAGTCTTCACAGTTAGTTTTGCACATGTAAGCAGCTTTCTACCATGAACAAGTTTATAATGATTTTCCCCGATGCTGATGTACAGATAAAACGTTAAATCTGAAGTAGTAGACATATATTCTCGGTTGTTTAGTTTTCTTAACTTTATATTGCGATGCTGTGCTGCAGAACTGGGGATTCCCTCATTACGTCATTCTCCAGGATTCTCTTGCGGTCAGGACACTTAACACTTAATGGAATAATACAGTGATATAAAAGACCAAAACGCACACCTTATTGGGGATGTAGGCTATACTAGATAAAGGAGCAGGCAAGTGGACTCAGAATATGAACATAATGTGCAAAGTTTCAAGTTAAGCGATTTGATTTTTCAAAAACATTTGTCATTTTTTTTTTACTTCCATAGTTTGACAACAGAGAAAAAAAATGAAAACAGATACCTATTATGAGGGGGGGTTTCTTCAGAAAAGATGGATGTGAAATCATGACATCAAAATGTCTGTGGCAGTTATACGCAGTCACACGCAGAGCTGAGCGACATTAATGACTGGCTTTGTAGTCTGTGGGCTCAGTAATATTTCTTTCTTCCTGACCAAACAGAACAGCAATATTTGGCCTTTTACTGTCACAAACACCCTGACACAACGTCTGAAAGAGATCAGCAATGCACTAAAGTGCATGCATAATTCATACGTAAAAGAGAAATTTTAGAGTTCTCAGAGGTTTAGCTGGATTCATTATTGATGTGAGGATCTTGCTTAGTCTCCTCTTCATAGTCAGTGCTCATTTACTTTCAAAAGAGCAGACACGTTACTGGTATCCCTTGAATATCAGCTCTCAATTAATGTTCTTACCAGGATTCGGGCCTGGGTTTAAACTGAAAGGCATATGATAACAAGAAAAGGAACATGGAACAACAATAGCTGGCTGCTTCTTCATTGTAAACACATCTCAGATCAATGCTCAAGAAATACCTTATAATCCAACATGCAGGCCACAGTTCTCAGATAAAACAAGAGATGAAGCACATCGTATTAAAACCATGTAAATAAAGGAAACAATTTGCTGATACTGGCAAAATCTTCTTAGAGTTTACATAAATATGTCATTATCATCATCATTATCAGTCAACTTTAGTGATGCTTAATTTATCAGTATCAATGGTTATACAACAATTGGTTCCGATTGTTGCATTTGATTGGAAATTAACTTCTTAAATGGAAGGTTGTGTCCTAATAATGGTTATACAGTACTTGACATGAAAATGTTGTTTTTAATAGATTTTATATGTCTATTAAAATTCTTTCTAAATGCAAATCTTCTGCTAGAATGTTTTTTTTTGTTTTGTTTTTTGCTAATAACAGGCTTCATAAGTTTCACATATGCACCCTGTTTTTAAGGTCCACCCTGTTACATATTGTATTGTAAAAATTTCATGTAACAGGTTGGACAAATTTCATAGAATGTAAAATTTGAAACATTTGGTCTGGCTTATTAGGTTATAGCCTGAGCTTGATCACACTCTAAAATATGCTGGGTTGTTTTAACCAAATTTGGGTCAAATATGGACAAACCCAAACGTTTGAGTAAAATGTAGTTTACACATTTAACCCGACGGCTGGGTTTGTCCATATTTGACCCAGATTTGTTTGTATGATAACAGACATTTCTTTACTCTGACAATACTAAAAAAATAATACATTTTGACATTATATTTTTTCAACAAACCTGCTCAGTCAAAAATCCACCAAACTTTAGGAATGACCCAGATATGCTTAATAAAGATAATTATGATGATGATAAGAGTATCAAGATAAATGGACCTGTATATATCAGAAAGGAGGAGGAAGGGGAATAGATGCATGAATATTTGATCACACATGATGACTGTGGCAAATACTGATGGAGGTATTCTCAATTTTCTGCATAGTTTGTCTTGTCACAGAGGACCAATTCTATATTCATTCAATTCAGCAGCTTGGCACATGCTCAGTCGTAGACAGGTGGTGTGTACTGGATGAGATAGCTCACACCTTCTGCTAAAAGAAAAATAAAATGGAAGGAATGGAAGAAGTGAGAGAAGTTTAAACATTGATCATTTCCTTTTGTGACAGGGCTTCTTCCTGAAGAATGAGTTAAAATGGATTTTGGTTCTGTGAAACAGAAAAGTCACTTGTGTAGAAGCTCACATTCTGTCAGTGTGAAGATCTCCACAGAACTCTGGTCTTTCTAGTCGACATTACAGTAAGTCTCAGCTTCAGACATGCAGCATACACAGACTGAACATGGACCTTCTGATGCATATTGTTCACAAAAATGACAAAAGATTTCCAAAATAATAAGCTCCAGTCTGACAAAGTAAGTCAGCTCACTTGGTGGCCATGTGATGCTGAGCAGCTCTTTTTCTGTACAGTACACTAAAAATAAAGGTTCTTTATTGGCATCAATGGTTCAGTTTAAACCTTTTGCATCCAAGGAACCTTTCTATTCCACAAAATGTTCTTTATATTTGATTATTGAATATATTATATTTAGATTATTAAAATGTTACTCATATTAAGTAAAAATGGTTCACTGAAAAGTTATTTTGGGAACCCAAAATGGTTCTTCTGTGGCTTCACTGCAAACCCCCCCTTTTGGAGCCTTTATTTTTAAGAGTGTAACATACAGCTACTGAAATAGTGAAAACCTCACTGTCAAGATGATCTTTTAATATTAACATACAAGGAGGTCAAAAGTCTGTGTATAAGTCAAAATGTGTATACTATATTTTGTAAGAATTTCATTGCAAAGTTGAACTGAATGTCTTAGTATTTGTTTTTTCACCCTTTTGCATTAATGACAACAGAGCTGAATGAATTTCACATGTTCTCCAGCATGATTTGAGATGATCCAAAGAGCATCAAACAAGCAGCGGGAGGGATTTGGTTGCATTTGATTGTGCGTTTTCATTGATTCACCAGACCTCTTTAACATTCATCCCTCCTTCTTTCCCCCTTCTCAGGTGGGCAGACAATCAGACAGCAGCAGAAGTGAGAGGAGCAGTCTGGAAAAAGCTACCCGCAGCGTGGGACACTGTTCATTTGCAATGAGCGGAAAAAATTAGCACTACCACAGCTAAAAACCTCTTGCAACAATACATAATAATAATAATAATTAAACTGATTTTGTCATTAATCTAATTTAATCTAATTATTCAATATAAATATAACTTAAATTGAAACAGAGACATGCAGCTTTCAACTACTCCTCAAGAAAGTGAATATCTCTTTAAATAATTATACAAGTAAACAATCAATAACTAAAAAAAATGTTTTCAATATATTAAGGTTTCAATATTGCTGTTTGATTATACCCAGTGTCATAGTGGATAGTAGCAGGTCTATTATGACATAAATCACATTTTGCGTTGACCAAGGAGCATTTTGTCTGTTAATATATAGCCACATTATCATGGCACTCTACATACTGTCAGTCATGGCCTACTCAGGTTTTTATTTTAGTATTTTTAGGATTAATTACACAATAATAATAATATTTTATATAATATGTTGTTATTATCATTATCACATCCCTAGTCCACACTATAAAAAATGACAAGCACTCATTAATATATATTATTATTTGTAATGCTTCTCACAGAATATAGATACACAGGTAGGCTAATTCGTCACAGAGAGGTAACACCGTCTGAATCGTAATAATCTCTTGATCCATTGGCCCTAAAACATCCAATTTAGATGAAATTGCAAGACATATTCGCAATTCAGAAGTGTTCAGGTGCCTTACAGCAAGCTCACCCTGTGTGTCAGTGTAGCGGTGCACTGCAGTCTGAGCAGCATGTGCTCTGCCTAATCACGAGGCAGGAGAAGCTCTTCAGAAGCCGTCTAATAAGACCTTAAGGGCTCTCCTGACGCCTCCCGTGAAGGACGTAAAGCCCCTCTGGGTATCACTGTACTGTAGTATCACATACTAATCATAACATCATTTCCTCCATGGATGGGGCAGTGAGTCATCATCGGTTCTAATGGCTGATACATTACAAACAAACACACGAGTGTTCTGCTTCAGACAGTAGGAGAACAACTCACTCCAGTAGTATTACTGAAGGAATATCATGATGGCAATGATAAATCAAACACTGTACTGTGGATAGTGAAAACAGAAAACAGCACAGGGACTTTGAATTGTATATCGCTCAAAAAATGACTGCCTTTAGTAGTGAGTCAGTGAATTATTCAATCGAAAAGACACTATATAGCACTGCGTCTGAAATCAAATACTTCCCTACTACTATATAGTACAGTATGTTTAAAACAATAGGAGAAAAGTCCCTATGACCTACTACATCACATGATAATGTCGGACATCTAAATTTCATTCATATTACCCACATTCATACTATATAGAACATACTTTTTAACAGTCGTAAAGTAAGTTTAAATTCGAATGTAGTACCTACTCAGGCAGTATGCGATTTCAGATTCAGCGCATGTGTGTTCGACTTGAAGCGGCGCTGCGCAGACCGATCAGTGTATAGTAAATGCACGTAGTTACTTATTATTACTCAGTACTAAAATATATAATTATAAATAATTACATTGTAACAATGACACCTTAAATTACACCTTTTTAGAGTGTACACATTAATTCAATATTCAGATTGTTGAATGTTTTTTTGTATTTTTTTTGTAGCTGCCCCTTGTGGAAATGAGGTCCACAGAACAGTGACAACTTTGACAGCTCGACTAATTGAATGAACCCAAATGTGCATAACTGACACAACCTGCAGAATTTATGCCAGAATAAGCAGAATAACACTATAAGGCATGAAAGTAAAATAAACACTTAAATAAACACATAAACACTTAAATTTAACTCATGCTTAAGAAACAACAGTTTTTTTTCTCTTCTAAGGATTAATTCTTTTTGTTTTCTAAAATAAAAGAGTACAAATGCATGTTACTACAAAAAAAAAAAAACTCTGTTTTAAGAGTGATCTCCACGTGTAGAAATGTGTGCCGTCTTCTCCTCTCTTTGTGCAGCAGAAGAGATTAACGCAAAGTTAGCTACAGTATTAACGTCAGATGTCTGACAGTACAGTGTGGTACAAGGTTCAGAGTTGGACCAAAGCCCAGGTTGCTAACATCCGAGTGTGCAAAGAAGGTGAATTGATGATCTCTCACTGTAAGAATGCTTCCGAGATATGTACGTCTACAGAGGCAAAGGAGTCCATTTAAACTAGCAATAAGGGAAAAACCTCAAGTTGTTTTGATTAATGTCCTTCTACAGCCACTACATTTGTTTCCTCTGACAGTGTGGGCATTTACAATTTGTCAGTCAGACCACATACGGAGTAAAACACATCTAATGGAAACACCAGGGATTGACACTAATCCTTCTTGTCGCCTTCAGCATCTACGATAAGAACTTGTACTGACCGGATACAATAGTTTAATGTTAATTTTGAGGAACAGACCACAATCTTACAAGCTGTTTTTTTTTTTACTGCTTTTTTGTTATCCATTTTACAGCCTCACATAGCCAGACTTTTGACCAGACAGCATAAATTCTGGTTCACTTACTGGACTGCATTGTATTCCAGTCAAGAATTTCCCATTAGAACCATTAGAGCAATATGTAAAGTGACCACCTGGGTTTTTGCTAACTAATATTAAAACTGTTTAAAGAAAAAAAAGTTAATTGAAACATTTCCCAGCTATCAAAATGTGTTCTAAGAATGTTTCACAAGTTCACACTTTCATATAATCAGATATAATATAGAATACCGGTATGCATATTTGGTGTGCTGGGAAGGGTCTGAGCTCTGTATTTGATCCCAACCCAGAGCACCCAACCCCCAAACCCCAAATAGTTTTGCTACTGATATGATTAAAGGGATGGTTCACCCTGAAATGAAAAGTCATAATTTACTCACCCTGGTGTTGTTCTAATGCATTATGCTGTTCTTTTTTTCCAGAACATATAAAGAAGTAGTATCGCACTTGTCCATATAATGTGAATAGCAACCTTGGTTGTTGGTCTTTAGTGCTCGGCTGCTTGACATACGTGTTTCATGAGACTCTATTAGCGCCATAGTTCAACACAACATATGTTAGCTGCGTATGTTAAAACATAGATGTGTGCCCATTGCATACAGCATCCCAGCCCGTTCTGGTGGCATTTATTGTCACAACGACATGCCCAGACACTTGTTCTAAGGGCACTTCGTCGTGTAGAAAGGCAAGGTCTGACCAAAAGCTGAAAGTTCATCAACAGATCGGTATGATGACCACACTGAATGTGCCGCAGTGCCATGCCCATCTCAGAACTTGGTTCTACAGCCAGTGCTGTAGCGGTGGAACAGTTCAGTTGAACAGCTGTTTTGCCCCTGAACAAAATCAAGCAGTTCAGCACTGACTGCACACGCTTGTTGGTGAGAGAGGCTCTGGCATATTGACAGAGTCCAACTCTATACAGAGAAAAAAGATGCTTTGCACAGGGGAGAATGTGCTCTTTTTTACCCCCTGACGATATATATATATATATATATACAGGTCCTTCTAAAAAAATTAGCATATTGTGATAAAGTTCATTATTTTCCATAATGTAATGATAAAAATTAAACTTTCATATATTTTAGATTCATTGCAC
The DNA here is from genome assembly GCF_051911475.1 of Siphateles boraxobius. Taxonomy (NCBI): domain Eukaryota; kingdom Metazoa; phylum Chordata; class Actinopteri; order Cypriniformes; family Leuciscidae; genus Siphateles; species Siphateles boraxobius. Next base: position 28,999,602 of record NW_027509193.1, on the reverse strand, counting down.
ACCAACTGAAATATTTCAGGTCTTTTATTGTTTTAATACTGATGATTTTGGCATACAGCTCATGAAAACCCAAAATTCCTATCTCAAAAAATTTGCATATTTCATCCGACCAATAAAATAAGTGTTTTTAACACAAAAAAAGTCAACCTTCAAATAATTATGTTCAGTTATGCACTCAATACTTGTTCGGGAATCCTTTTGCAGAAATGACTGCTTCAATGCGGCGTGGCATGGAGGCAATCAGCCTGTGGCACTGCTGAGGTGTTATGGAGGCCCAGGATGCTTCGATAGCGGCCTTAAGCTCATCCAGAGTGTTGCGTCTCTCAACTTTCTCTTCACAATATCCCACAGATTCTCTATGGGGTTCAGGTCAGGAGAGTTGGCAGGCCAATTGAGCACAGTAATACATGGTCAGTAAACCATTTACCAGTGGTTTTGGCACTGTGAGCAGGTGCCAGGTCGTACTGAAAAATGAAATATTCATCTCCATAAAGCTTTTCAGCAGATGGAAGCATGAAGTGCTCCAAAATCTCCTGATAGCTAGCTGCATTGACCCTGCCCTTGATAAAACACAGTGGACCAACACCAGCAGCTGACATGGCACCCCAGACCATCACTGACTGAGGGTACTTGACACTGGACTTCAGGCATTTTGGCATTTCCTTCTCCCCAGTCTTCCTTCAGACTCTGGCACCTTGATTTCCGAATGACATGCAAAATTTGCTTTCATCCGAAAAAAATAACTTGGACCACTGAGCAACAGTCCAGTGCTGCTTCTCGGTAGCCCAGGTCAGGCGCTTCTGCCGCTGTTTCTGGTTCAAAAGTGGCTTGACCTGGGGAATGCGGCACCTGTAGCCCATTTCCTGCCCACGCCTGTGCACGGTGGCTCTGGATGTTTCTACTCCAGACTCAGTCCACTGCTTCCGCAGGTCCCCCAAGGTCTGGAATGGGTCCTTCTCCACAATCTTCCTCAGGGTCCGGTCACCTCTTCTGGTTGTGCAGCGTTTTTTGCCACACTTTTTCCTTCCCACAGACTTCCCACTGAGGTGCCTTGATACAGCACTCTGGGAACAGCCTATTTGTTCAGAAATTTCTTTTTGTGTCTTATCCTCTTGCTTGAGGGTGTCAATGATGGCCTTCTGGACAGCAGTCACGTCGGCAGTCTTACCCATGATTGCGGTTTTGAGTAATGAAACAGGCTGGGAGTTTTTAAAAGCCTCAGGAATCTTTTGCAGGTGTTTAGATTTAATTAGTTGATTCAGATGATTAGGTTAATAGCTTGTTTAGAGACCCTTTTCATGATATGCTAATATCAATGATAGGAATTTTGGGTTTTCATGAGCTGTATGCCAAAATCATCAGTATTACAACAATAAAAGACCTGAAATATTTCAGTTGGTGTGCAATGAATCTAAAATATATGAAAGTTTAATTTTGATCATTGCATTATGGAAAATAATGAACTTTATCACAATATGCTAATTTTTTGAGAAGGACCTGTGTGTGTGTGTGTATATATATATATATATATATATATATACATACATACATACACACACATATATATATATATATATATACAGTGAGGAGAATAAGTATTTGAACACCCTGCTATTTTGCAAGTTCTCCCACTTGGAAATCATGGAGGGGTCTGAAATTGTCATCGTAGGTGCATGTCCACTGTGAGAGACATAATCTAAAAAAAATATCCAGAAATCACTATATACGATTTTTTTAACTATTTATTTGTATGATACAGCTGCAAATAAGTATTTGAACACATATCTATCAGCTAGAATTCTGACCCTTTAAGACCTGTTAGTATGCCTTTAAAATGTCCACCTCCACTCCATTTATTATCCTAAATTAGATGCACCTGTTTGAGGTTGTTAGCTGCATAAAGACACCTGTCCACCCCATACAATCAGTAAGAATCCAACTACTAACATGGCCAAGACCATGAGCTGTCCAAAGACACTAGAGACAAAATTGTACACCTCCACAAGACTGGAAAGGGCTATGGGGAAATTGCCAAGCAGCTTGATGAAAAAAGGTCCACTGTTGGAGCAATCATTAGAAAATGGAAGAAGCTAAACATGACTGTCAATCTCCCTCGGACTGGGGCTCCATGCAAGATCTCACCTCGTGGGGTCTCAATGATCCTATGAAAGGTGAGAAATCAGCCCAGAACTACACGGGAGGAGCTGGTCAATGACCTGAAAAGAGCTGGGACCACCGTTTCCAAGGTTATTGTTGGTAATACACTAAGACGTCATGGTTTGAAATCATGCATGGCACGGAAGGTTCCCCTGCTTAAACCAGCACATGTCAAGTCCCGTCTTAAGTTTGCCAATGACCATTTGGATGATCCAGAGGAGTCATGGGAGAAAGTCATGTGGTCAGATGAGACCAAAATAGAACTTTTTGGTCATAATTCCACTTGCCGTGTTTGGAGGAAGAAGAATGATGAGTACCATACCAAGAACACCATCCCTACTGTGAAGCATGGGGGTGGTAGCATCATGCTTTGGGGGTGTTTTTCTGCACATGGGACAGGGCGACTGCACTGTATTAAGGAGAGGATGACCGGGGCCATGTATTACGAGATTTGGGGGAACAACCTTCTTCCCTCAGTTAGAGCAATGAAGATGGGTCGAGGCTGGGTCTTCCAACATGACAATGACCCGAAGCACACAGCCAGGATAACCAACGAGTGGCTCTGTAAGAAGCATATCAAGGTTCTGGCATGGCCTACCCAGTCTCCAGACCTAAACCCAATAGAGAATCTTTGGAGGGAGCTCAAACTCCGTGTTTCTCAGCGACAGCCCAGAAACCTGACTGATCTAGAGAAGATCTGTGTGGAGGAGTGGGCCAAAATCCCTCCTGCAGTGTGTGCAAACCTGGTGAAAAACTACAGGAAACGTTTGACCTCTGTAATTGCAAACAAAGGCTACTGCACCAAATATTAACATTGATTTTCTCAGGTGTTCTCAGGTGTTCAGGAGTTCAGTCGACTCACCTACATTCCTCAACAGTTTTTCAGCATCCCTCGACCACCCCGACTCCTCACTCTTGGCTTGTTCCTTCCACAGCCAGGAATACGGGGGGAGTACTATGGGTTTGGGCCGAATACCAATCCCAGAGCCCTCTTTGCCAATTGCATGCTCCACCTGGGGAATCTCCACATAACCCTTGGCGGCCATACCATCAAGGGTAGAGAGAGTAGAGGTGGCTGTGAAGCAGCTTTGGGCAGTGAAGATGCCTTCCACAACTTCCGAACCTCCTCATGGTCTTCCAGGAAGAAAGGCAACGGGGCAGAAAAAGGCTGTGAGCCACGCGCTGCACCCAGGAAACAATCATGATCTCCGTAGCACAATCCTTTGTTTGTAGAAGAGTGTTCACTGTGCTACCGACTCCCAGAAATTGTATACGGTATAGTTGACTCTTGTGATTTTTTTTTTATATATATACATTGTATAACTAATTATTGGCAAATCTTTTTGTATTTTGAGTGACATCACAAATTGCATCACAATACCCAGTAGGTCCTGTCCCAGTTAACACAAATATGTTCTAATAATGTTGTGCTTCCGCTCTCATGAAGTTATGAAAACATTATTTCTAAATATTATCGATCTATTAAATATTATATTGCATTTCAAATTTGAACTTGATATCTCAAAAAATTAGCTTTCAGTAAGATTTTGTTTGGGCTCAGTACCAAAATTTCCACTAGATGAAATTTGTTTCCCTATTATATACATCCAATTTTTGACCGCGAAAAGTACAAGTGTGACTATTTTTTTTTCAGACGTAGAAATCATGCAGTTTTAGTTTTTTATCGAGTTTTGAACCATTCCAATGTAAAACATTCTTAAAAATTCTTGTTATTATTATTAATCATTTAAAAAAATATATTTCAAAAATGACTGAAGAGCACCAGAGGGTTACAACTTTTAAATATTTCAGTTATTGTCATGTTTTGGCAGATGTGGACGATATGGATCCAATTGCACCTTTATACTTATACACAAATACTTTATACGAAAAAAAAGACAATAATCCCTGGAAGAAGAGTGCAATTTAAAATTTTAACACACACAATGTAACGACAACATAAACAAAGGCTGAAACAAACTGAGGGCTCAACAAGAAACAAGTGCACAACATCATTAGTCTCCATGACCACAGACTAGTGACACAAACACAGGAAACAGAAAGGAAACACATTAAAACAAGGAATAGTCCAAACTGAAACAAATTATGACAGTTATAAGAACATTTAAGGAACATTCCATTTTATACTTGCTAAAGTTCTGAGAACAATCCTTGTTGGCTGGGGTAGTGGAGGTATACTTAATGTTTTAAAAGTGAAAGCATTCTACAAGTTTGTGGTTGTCTTTAGATAGATGTGGGGGGAATAAAGAGACAAGGATTGGGAGAGCAGTAACACAGACAGCATTGAGTCAGGGGTCCTCCAGTGGGCCAGCGGTGGCTCTGCGCTCTCACTGAAGGCTCTGATTAAAGAATGATTTATAGGCCCGCTGGAGAGCCTTTTCAGCAATCCATCTGCTGAATGAGATTTTTTTTCCCCCTTCAAGGGGTTTGGTAAATCAAGCCTTCCTGGCAAGGATCCTGGCCGGACAATGTCAATGTATTACTGAAGGCGAGTTATTAAACGCTATAATCACGGCAGCACAGGGGGCAGCACAGTGCACGCTGACATATATTTATCTTGCCAATGCCAGAGGAATAAAATCAGCACAGCGAGACACTGGGTGATTCCTCTTCAGTCGGACTCCAATCTGTGTGCAGAGTGGAATCATGGTAAATTTTGTAAGTGTTGTGGTGATTGATGAAGCGAAAATGGCGCTCTTAATTTGTGTTGGGAATGTTGTTGGTGATCTAAGAGATTCCTGAGAAGACATACATCTTGTCATTAATCTTTAATTCAGGCAGCTTGCGTAAAAGCTTTTGACATTGTATTTGTTCGCTCTCTGTCTGTCTTGATATGGGACATTAGATATGCCCATGAACTTAAAATAAATAACTAAAGATAAAACATGAAGTAAAATTTAGAATAGCATTTTGGGTTGTAAATAACCTAAACTTGTTGTTGAAACGATTTAAGGAAAATAATTTTAACTTGTCCCTGTTACAGTCAGTGAGTCTATGGAGCGACTGAATTGAACTGGATGTGAAGCTTGTATTTTTTTGTTGAAGCACATGAATTGTCCAATTAAATGTCTATTATCATGATGTGAAACAATATCGAATGTGAAGCTGCCTAAATTGTTAATTTGAAATGACACTACTTTTCTTAAAGGGGTCATGAATTGAATTTTTTTTTCATTATTAGGCTACTATTTTAAAATGTCCCCTGACATCCACTAAATGTTGGCAAACATTTTAACATCAAATGTAGTAATACTTTTGAAATAAACTGCCATTTTCTCCTCTATTTTTGACACTCAGTTGTCAGGAGCGTGTCTAGTTTAAAACTTCAGCGTAAACCCTCACCTGTGTTGTAGTAGCCTACTCGAGACTCGACTCGGTCTCCAGACCATATTTTAATGGACTCGTGTGCATTTTAACTTTGTATTGACTCGTACTCGAACATATTAGGACTCAGACTTATTCCCGAGTCCACTCGAGTCCATTTCAAAATATTTTTCATGATTATTACTATGTTAATATTTCTTCAAATTGATGTTTGATTGACACGTTCATAGTGATTTTCTTGTGCGCAACTGCGCATGCCTTGAGACTAACGTTAGCACAAACAAACAAAGGCAGCAGGACTCAGGTCAGGTCAGGATGTCATGAGCCTCTAGCTCAACTATCCATTATGAATCACTGGATGATTTAACATGGATGTTAAATCATCCATTATTCAGTTTGCAAATAAGAGCCACAAAGAATTCATATGCAGTACGACTTTAAAAAGCAAACACTCCGCGACATGGGGTAACTTACTTCAATTAGCGAAGCAAAGGGAACAACTTCCAATTTTCATCGTCATGTGGAGCAAAAGCACAAAGATTAAGAACTCATAATTTCTGTGACTCTGTAATTTTCATAAAATTTCAGCATTTTGACAGATAATGCTTAGTTAGTTTGGTGTAGAAGTCTGCAAGGGACTACTTTTTTCATCCCGCGCTCCCGCCATGTGCTTTTGCTTCTGTTTTACGCTGTGTCTGCCATCCGCCTGTAGTGATCCTGCTCTCCAGAAAGTCACATGAAAGTCAACTGTGTTATTTTAATATTTACTGTTCACAACATTGGACAAAAGTGTCACAGAGAAAAACAAATTATGTTTAATTAAATAATAAAATGAATACAGATACGATGTAGTACAGTTGTTATGTATACTAGAAAATGTTATGTGGACTTACAGTATAGAGTGGTATAGTAATGTTATGTGTACTAGAAATGTTATGTGGATGTATATAGTGGTACAATGATGTTATGTGGACAAGAGCACTTAATACTGACAAGTGACAAGTCATAATTGTAATAAAATTACCTTAACACCACCTACAATGTGGCCTTTTTACCCGGCCTTAACTGATAATATTTTATAAACCAATATCACTCTTAAGTAAATAAAAGTAAATTTGTTAATCCAACCTCTCGGTCTCGTCTCGGACTCAACCCTATCTGGTCTCGGTTTCGACTCGGACTCAACATACTCTGAACTCGGTCTCGACTACAACACTGACTCTCACTGCTATGTTTGGGTAACATATTTAACCTAGATATATCAGTTTTTTTTTTTTTTTGTCCGTAAAAGTTTATCGGATAATGAAAATATGTTATCTTGCTGTCAAAAGTTTGCCAATTGGTGCGCTTTTCCCGGCTTTAGTCTTACGAAGAAGGTTTGAGTTCTGAAACTTACAATATGTTTTTAGTACAATGACATATAAGTCAAAGGATCAAGGTAATATTGATTTATAATTGATCCCTTTAAGAAATAAAGATTACTTATTGGCATCTATGGTTCCATGTAGAACATTTACCATATTTTGGAACCTTGCATTGCACAAAGTTTCTTTTTAGTGGAAAAAGTTTCTCCAGATTATTAAAAAGTTTTTTTTTTTTGAACTTAGAATGGTTCTTCTATGGCATCACGGTGGAACAGAGTGGATGATTAGCCTACATATTTGGTTAGTGCCTGCCTTGAATGTAATGTAAATCAGTTTAGATACAGTTTGCCGAATACTGTCCACTTTAGACATTCTGACTAAGTTACTTTTCGACTACATGCAAACTACCAGTCATTAGATTATTAGTAGACTGTCTGGTCAATATATTCTAAGACTTTATTTTGATGCTCCTCAGGGCCACTTTTCAGCCCCTGAGTTTCAGGCCTAAGACAGGCCCACTTTTTCCATGGTGGTGGAAATTGGATGAATAAAAGCAACATTTCAGCTCTTAGTATTGTGTAGTTTTTATTAATACCATGGTTCAACAAATAATGTGAAGGTTAAATAATAATTCACTTAAAGGGGTGGTAAAACACGATTTCACTTTTCTAACTTTAGCTAGTGTGAAATGTTGCTGTTTGAGCATAAACAACATCTGCAAAGTTACAATGCTCAAAGTTCAAAGCAAAGGGAGATATTTGCTTTTAAAGAAAAGGACTACAACAAACGGCTGGTAGGGACTACACGACATTCCTCCCGGGTTAGTGACATCAGCAACCCTAAAATGTACATAAACCTCACCTCCGGGAACATGCATTCCATGCGGAGAAGAGGAAAAGTTGTTGTATAAGAGTACATTTGTGAGTCAGCTCAAACTTTAGCATCCTTCTTTTCACATGCAATAAAAAGTCACTCTGTGTGCATCTCACAATAGTTCCTATACGAGCGATTTATAGATTATCATGACAGAATATGCTAATTGAAGATAGTTAACTCCACATCAGCAACATAAATTCATCAACTGACCATTCAGAGATGTGTTTCATTCTACATGTTGTCACTTCTTGAGTCTCTCCACCTTTGTCTGACTCTGTTTTAACATTTAAGGCAGAACGGTTTCTGTCCTTTTAGTGTGTCTGCGTGAGGTAATCGCAGCTGAACAAACAAAAGCTCTTGAAACCCCGCCCTCTGAGGCAGTTCATTTGCATTTAAAGGGCTAGGCACAAAACGGTGCGTTTTTGCTAACCCTCAAAAAGTGACAACTTTAACATGCTATATAAAAATATCTTTGGGGTATTTTGTGCTAAAACTTCACACACACACTCTGGGGACATCAGAGATTTATTTTACATCTTGTGAAAAGGGCATTTTACCACCCCTTTAAGCTGAGAAGTTAAAAAAAAATATTCTACTATTCCACAAGGATATATTGATATATTAAAGGGATAGTTCACTTTAAAATTAAAAATCTATCATCATTTACTCACTCTCAAGTTGTTTCAAACCTGTATGAATTTCTTTCTTCTGCTGAACACAAGGGAAGATATTTTGAAGAAGGTCAGTAACCAAGCGGTTAACTGGAATCATTGACTTCCAAAGAATTTTTTTTTTTCCTTCTATGGAAGTCAATGGTTCCAGTTAACTGTTTTGTTACTGACATTCTTCAAAATATCTTCCCTTGTATTCAGCAGAAGAAAGAAATTCATACAGGTTTGAAACAACTTGAGGGTGAGTAAAGGATGACAGAATCTTCATTTTAAAGTGAACTATCCCTTTAACAAAAGCATACTGCTCTTTCTTACATTAAATAACTTGAATTCATATCGTTTACTCTGGTATCCTCTCTACCTGTCCCTGTAGTCATGGCCTGCTCATTTTCAGCGGGGGACTGGCTAATCTGCTGCTCAGAAGCTACACAAAAATAATTAAGAGGTCACTTTACTGCATACACAGATCAAGCTTGAGTTTTGTTATCAATATTTGCATAATATTTGCAAAGTCTACGAATCGCCATATATTGGGTGATACAAAAAGGCTAATCTTTTAATTAAATTTAAGCTTGGCACATTTGGCCGCATCCTTCTCCAATGCCTTTCTTTTTTTCGACCTGGCTTATTCAGCCCCTCCTGTCCTGGCCTCTTCCCCCCATCCATCCTCCCTGACGCGTACCGTTACGGTAGGACAGACACCTGTCCAGCTATCAGTAGCCTACCTGTGAGAAAACGTTTTGGAAAAGACGGGCTATGGACCCAACCAACTCCGTCACATGGTACAACCTTAGGCTACGCCTATGGTACTCCGTCACATGGTACAACCTTAGGCCGCGATGCGGCCAAATGTGCCAAGCTTAAATTTAATTAAAATATTAGCCTTTTTGTATCACCCAATATATGGCGATTCGTAGACTTTGCAAATATTATGCAAATGTGTGGGTGGTGATGGTGCAGTGGATAAGACACATGCCTTTGGTGTGAGAGACCCGGGTTCGAATCCACTGTGAGACACCAATTTGTCCCTGAGCAAGACACTTAACCCCTAGTTGCTCCAGAGGCGTGCGACCTCTGAAATATAGCAATTGTAAGTCACTTTGGATAAAAGCGTCAGCTAAATGAATAAATGTAATGTAAATGTACGCGCTGCGGTGTCAGAATGCGGAATGTGTGTAGCCTAATTTAAGAGAAGATAGACTAACGTGACAAATGTAAAAAATAAATAAAAAATTAAAAAATCCTCGACTGGCCCAAAAGTGAAGCGGCCCACCCGGAATTCTCCCGATTCTCCCGATTACCCACTCCGGGCCTGATGCTCCCCAATAAACATTCTACTGACAATAAGTAGCTTACTAATTAACAGCCTACTACAGTCTACTAATAATCTAATGACTGGTAGTTGAATTGTATTTGCAAAGTCACATATAGTTAGTAGAGTGTCTAAAGTGTCATCAGAAAGCCAAATGGCTTTATATATAATATTTATATATAATATAATATATAACCAATATGATAATATATTCTGTTACATTCTTGTGGTATTTATAGGAATTAAAACTTTTATCTGTGTTTCTACCTCACTTTTACTGAGGGGGAACATTTCTAATTTCCTAATCTGTGGTAATGGCGTTCAAATGCGTATGGTCGTGTGTTGATGCATTTATCTGTTTCCCAAGTTCGTAACGATCGTTTTTACAGCTTAGTTTCCAGAAATTACTTTTTTTTACTTGGAGGAAGGTTTAAGTTCTGAAAGTTGCAGTTTGTTTTCACAGTATCAAGCTCTTTTATCTTTAAAGATCAAGGAAAATTGGATTCCTCATGATATGACCCCTTTAACAACAGAGAAGAAGAGAGAGGGAGACAGATTTTGTGGCACGGAAGAACGCATCCCTCCGTTATCATCTTTTATCAACAGAAACTGCAAGAGAGTGAAGAATGGCTGGTTCATGTGTGAATATAAATAGCTTTGATTTGTCATCTACGCTAGAAAAGAAAACATTTTTAATTAGCATAAATAAAGCAATAATTTCTCTCCGTTTGAAAATCGCATGCTGTTTAGTTTGTTAATTTATAGTGAATAGCATTCTTATAAGTTTCAGCAATAAACACATTATTATTATTACATTTTTCAATTGCTTTAATCTGACTTTAAATCATCCTGGTAAAATAAAGCAGATAAGTGCACACTTCAGCTAGGTCTCATAAAAAGTGAATTGCCCAGGGCTTTTCTGCTGCCGCCATAGGAAATAATAATGAAATATATGAGAAGTCTGTAATTTTATTTTAGCAGGTTTGACTCTTCTCATATCAGTCAATAGATGGCAGCCCTTATTTTCTGAGGGCATGGCTATGTACTGAGTGTCTAGTTGTTCTGATGAAGTGAAGCCCTGGGGCATCATGGGAGGGAGAGTTTGGGACCGACCCGAGCCTTTGATAAACTACGTCTGTCCTGAGGCTGGAGGTGAGGTTTGTGTTCAGTCTGTAGACTTTGCAATATAGGATAAAACTGATTAGTAGAATTTGCCTTTAACTGCTTCTGCTGTTCTGGAGCGGCTCATTTCATTTTGAAAGTTTAAAATAGACAGTCATAACTCAAGTGTCCCCAATAGTGTTTTTTTTTATTCATTTACATTGTTTGTTGTTTCATTATTCTTATTTAGTGTCATTTATTGTTTGCCAAAGTTACATTTGGATGAAGTCAATTTGGGTGCTGTCAGCCTAACTGAGGTCCTCCTTATAAGTTTGTAAATGGTAATTATCACTTGATTCAAGTGATTAATTCAATAGATTTCTTTTTATGTAGCAATTTTATATTTTTTTCCTTTAACCTATTGGCAAAGGAAGCTTTTAAATCTGACTGGAGCATAATGAAGAGCAACAGATGTGCATTAGGTGTGTAATTGAGGGTTTATTTCTGTATTTAATCATTCTTGTGCTGTCACAGACAGTTAAAGGAAAATTGTTGCACGAAAGTGACTTGAGTAGTGCTTCCTGCTAAGCTTTATATATTTTTATTAACAGTATTCTAACTGCATACACAACACCTTACAGTCCACATTCAGCATAATAATAATCAGCAGCCATTAGTTTCCACAATGATTTAATATATTGTCATGCTCCCCAAAATATTGCTTTCAGTAATTATAGCTAATGTGGAATATGTTTTTTTTTTTTTTTGCAGAATAAATAGACCTTGGCTGTATTTCCTGTATCTGTGGAGCAATATGGGGTAGATGTGGCCTAATGGTTAGAGAGTCAGACTGTTATTCCGAAGGTTGTGGGTTCGATTCCAAATACCGGCTGGAAATGACTGAGGTGCCCCTGAGCAAGGCAGCAAACCCCCAATCGCTCCTCTGGCACCACACTGTAATGGCTGCCCACTGCTCCGGGTGTGTGTGTTCACTACTCCTAACTTATATGGGTTAAATGCAGAGGACAGTTTTTGAGTATAGGTTACGTTGTTCCAAACCTGTATGACTTTTTTTTCTCTTCTTCTGTGGAACAGGATAAAAGATATTTTAAAGAATATTAGTAACCATACGGTTTTGGGTTCCATTGACGTCCATTGTATTTTTGTCCATACAATGCATGTCAATGGAAACCAAATTTGTTTGGGTATCTACACATTCTTTTAAGTTCCACAGAAGAAAGACAGCCATACAGGTTTGGAAAGACATGAGGGTGAGTAAATGATGACAGACTTGATGAAGACTTTTCCTTTAACCTTCCAACAAGTTTTTCCACTAGCATGTAAAAAAAAAAAAGACCTGATAGCAGTCCTTAAAAAGATCCACTTCTCAGTTTATCACAGACAGAGACACAAATTAGCTTGCATTATAGATTCCAATCGTACTGAGTATTGTGTAATTATCATGTTCAATAATCATTTTTCTGATTATATCACCCTGACATTAATTTGAAAATATTGCAACAACATGCAACAAATAATCCGCTAAATTATTCAGTTCATGTAGGAATAATTATTTGCCACAAATGGCACTCATGTGGTGATTTGTTTAGCAGGGATTGATCTGCCATCTGAGTAATGTTTTCCTGTAATACAGATGCAAACACACTAACGGTGCTGGATATGACACACACGTAATGATATGCTGATGGAGAAGAGATAGAAGTCTTAATGCTGAGCATAGATGCTGTTTTCAATCTAATCTCTGTCCTGGCCCAGTGGGCTCAAAGAAGCCAAAGGCCGTTTTTTGGATAATGTGAATGCATGAGGAAAGCATGCATCAGCAAACAGATCCCAATATTGTCTGTGTGATAAAGGCCCCAGAGCCTGAATACTAACTGTGCTGCCTCCTAGAATGTGATTTGGGGCATTTACATTTGTTCAGTTATGAAAACTATGCAAAGACAAGGAGTTAAAGGCTGCCCCCTATATTTTATGTTTGACTTGGAACAGTGTGGTCTAGTGCAGGATGCATAATATGCGCTGCTTCCGCTCTGCTGAAGCTCTAACAAATATGCGCTGCTTAAGCGTCTAATGTGAAACAGGCCTGTGGTTTAGAATTTTGCACACAATACAAATTTTCAGTACAGAGTGTCACAATGTAATCATCTGTATATCCGATTCCCATGTTAAATACAGTTAAATACAGCATTAAAACCCCCAGATTGTCCAAAATGTAAGCTGGAATCTTGTACCGACTCTTATTCCTCTCATATTTGTACTTTGAATTCAGACATACTTTTCTTGTCACATACTGTTCCCTTTCGAGGGAACTCAACACTGCGTCGAGAATCGACTCTTTGGGGACGCTCCCTTAGCGTGCGTCTCTGAAGTATGAATGAAAACATTGTTGTGTCATGACGTAACATGTGACGGCATAACCGGATGCATAAAAGCGACGCCGGCACACACACACACTAGCTTTTCACTCTTCAGCAAGCGCTCTATGTTACGACTGTCTGTCTTATTTGGTGTTGTTTGTCTATCCCTCAATATATATATATTATGGCCAGCCAGCAGTTCAGAATGTGTGTGCACCCCTGTCCTCGTTTTATTACGGATGGGGACATGCATGTTTTGTGTGTGAACTGTTTGGGAGCGCAGCACGCCCAGGCAGCTCTTGAGGGAGCTGCCTGCGTACACTGTGAAGCACTACCCATGAGAGTGCTGCGCTCCCGGCTGGCGTGCTTTGATGAGCTCGGTCAGGCTCGCGTTCCCCACGGTTATGGTCCCGTGTCTGTTGAGGCGGCGCGGCGACTCAGATCATGGGGTTCGCAGCGGGATCTTGCAGATGAGAATGAGACTGCTGCGGCACTTTCTCATTCTTCATCTGAAGATCCCGAAGCCCCTGTGAGTGGTGCAGAAGCCCGCGCTGCGGCTTCTTCTGCCCACGACCAGGTCCCGGTTCTTGAGCTCTCTGCGTCCGAGGAGGCAGAGGTGATCAGCATCGAGGATGACCGTGAGTCGAGCGCGCCAGTTCACGGCCAGGCTTATGAGGAGCTGGTGGAGGTTGTGACTCGTGCCGTGGCCAGACTTAACATCAGCTGGCCACAAGATGAGCAGGGAACGCAAGTCGTAAGCAAGTTAGACGAGCGTTTCCTGCGGCACAGGTCACAGCCTCAGCGCCGGGGTTTGCCGTTTTTCCCCGATCTCCACAAAGAGATCTCGAGATCGTGGGATAAACCGCATTTTCCCGTGTCTCCCATCCATCTGTTGTCGATTATAGCAATGTTGTGGGGGCACGGGATATGGGTTATGGGAAGCTCTAAAGCTCTAAAGTCGAAGAAGCTCTAGCCGGTTATCTATCGCCTGAGTCGGCATCTTCCCTTAAAACCCTGGCGCTGCCTAGTAAGCCCTGCAGAGATACATCTGCTTTAATAGGCAGGGCTTACATGGCGGCAGGTCGGGCTGGTTCATGTCTGCACTCTATGGCTATCTTGCAGGCATACCAGGCCTACCTCCTGAAAGATTTGGACGAGGGGGAGGAGCCAACTCCTGAAGATATTGCGGAGTTGCGCAAAGTCACAGATTTGTCTCTCCGGGCCACTAAAGAGACGGCCCACGCTATTGGCCGCTCTATGGCAGCTATGGTGGCCACAGAGAGGCATCTGTGGCTCAATTTATCAGGTTTAAAGGAAAAAGATAAATCTGTTTTGCTGGATGCGCCGCTTTCGCCTTCTGGCCTGTTTGGCGACGCAGTTACATCGGTCGTCGACAGGTTTCAGGAGGCGAAGAAGTAATCTGCGGCGTTCCAGCAGTTCCTCCCCCGAAAATCGAAGTCCTAATTGAGTAGGGTGGGGCAAGAACATCAGCCCCAGCCATCAACCAGCTCCTCACACCGGGCAGAGCAAAGGGAGAGCGTTTCCTCTAGAGCCCCTCCTCCGGGGGCTTGGCAACGGAGGAAACGCTCCCAGCAGAAGCCCCCCAGCCAGAAGGGCGATTTAAGGGATGTCCTTCAGGCTAGGAGGGCTTCAGGAAAGAGTTCCTAGCCAGAGTGGTGGGACCTCTGAGGGCTGTCCCAGATTCTGCGTCGTCGAGATTCTGCGTCGTCCTGCCACGCCCCTCTGGGCCTGAGAGCATCTTGCTTCATCACTAGGCTAGTGTGTGTGTGTGCCGGCGTCGCTTTTATGCATCCGGTTATGCCGTCACATGTTACGTCATGACGCAACACCAATCAGGATTGGAATAGTTTCATTCATACTTCAGAGACGCACGCTAAGGGAGCGTCCCCAAAGAGTCGATTCTCGACGCAGTGTCTCGTTCCCTTCTCAGGGAACAAGGGTTATAGTCATAACCCGAGACGTTTTTCACCAACTATGTAGTATTTGATTTCAGATGCAGCCTCTCTCTGTCTCGATGCAGTAAAGACACTTAAAGTACTCTGGGTTCGGGCCAAATTTTAAGCTTTGAGAAAAAAAAATACAGCTAAAAATACTGCTATATTTTATAAAGATTTGTTCCTTTTAATTTCATGGTGACTTTAAGAATGTGCATGTAAATGCGCTCATTCACTCTTTCTGCAGGTTACTGTGTTACTTCAGTAGATGGCGACATGTAAGCTAACTGTCTTTATGAGTGAGTCACTGAATCGTTCATTCAATCCACACATTCATTTATTCAGAAACGCCTCTTCTGGTGTTGCCTAGAGACGCCACTGTAGTTTTTTTCCCCGCTCTAAATTGTTTGGAAATAATTTCGCTGGTAGAACCAAAATTGAAAAATCAGCTGATAATATTGTGTCTACAAAGTAAGTAACGCAGTATTAAGTTATTGTTCATTGAATTACTATTTAAAACAATTGCATAGTTGTCATGTTGTTTGGGGAAAGTGCACAGTCTCTTAATTATTTATCTGAAAAATACTGGGATAAGTTTTTTAAATCTAAAAATATAGTTGTAACAGTTCGTCATTATGGGAAGAGGGAGGCGGGAACCAAGACTTTAATAAATAAATAAACACAAAATGAAAGTAAAGATGGCAGTCCCCCACGGACGACTGCCGACACACATAATAAAACAAAACATCAAATAAAACAGTCCAGGCCTGGGGCCTCATTTATAAACGTTGCGTACGCACAAAAGAAGGCGTACGCCGCTCTCTACGCAATAATTGGTATTTATAAAAAGCAAACTTGACGGTAAAATGTGCGGTCCTTCACGCAAGCTCTGACCCAGGCGTACGCACAAAAACGGGTTAAATGAGAAATGGCGACACCGTCGGCAGATGGAAGAAACACGTGAAAGTGTGTGAAACTGTAGACCGTTGTGTAAAAGAAATGGCAATACTGCCTCTCATAAATAACATGAAGACTTTACAAACCAAGTCTTTCAATTAACAGCCTACACGAACACCCCGTTTGATCGATCTGCAACAGAAATACAAATTAACACATATTTGCAAAAAGAAAAGTGAAATATGTTCTGCAATAATATTGGCATTTTATACAATTCATCCTCATAAATAAGATGGTACACAGAACGAAATAATGTACAAAACTGACATTCTCGCCAATGTGTCCGTCTGGCGGAGCAGATATATGTAGATGTGCGCGTGTTAAAATAACAATCTCCGAGTTGAGAACACTAGCCTTTATTGTAGCTTAGCACACACACAGCTTATACACAACACTGACTCTGGTAACGTCCAACTTCCATTTTCCCCCGCCCCTTGACGTGATCACGTCATAGCCGTAACCATGGCAACTGTCAACACGGTCTACATCCCCCTTCGTAAGTTAAGTGTCTCCCTCAAAGACATACGTAGTGACACATGGCGAACAAAGGCACAAACTTGCACCGAGAGAAACTCCAATAAACTGTGGAAGTAAACATATGGGAAACGCATATGAAACGTATGCGCAGGGCATGCAGCACTATATTAAACTTCACCTTTTTTTTTTTTTTTTTGAACTGTCAAAGAAAACAGAACCAACAAAACAAACAGTGTCCATAGTCCACATAGCCACCTGAAGAGGCTGTAATACGGGTGAAATGTTAATGTGCCTGCATGTCACAGAGCTGGTCTGTGATAAAGTCATCGTAGAGAGAGCTGGGTTTTGATACTCTCCCTGAGCGAGTAACAGTCAGAGGCCGTTGACCCTGTACCATTTCTGGTTCCACAGCAACATGTCGTGGACTTGGCGGAGGTGCGAGTTCAGTGGCAGCAGGCGGGTCCTCTGCTAAGGGGGCAGAGGCGTAGGTTTCAGGCGTTTGGAGTAGGTGGCGTCTGTTTCTTACATATGTGGCACCTCCAGCCTTGACCTGGTAACTGTTGGGTTGCGGTGCCGTTCCTATCACTGTCGCCAGTCTGTCGTAGCCTCTCTGTGTCTGCATTCTCACAGTCTGCCCAGGTCGCAGTGGAGTCAGCGGCCTAGCAGATTTGTCATAGTAGGCTTTTCTTCTCTGTCTCGCCTGTGTCAAGGCCGTCTGAACATGTACTTCCACTTTAGGTGAATACATGGCCTTGGTCATGGGAATGAAGGCCCTGGTGCGCCGGGAAAGCAGGCGCTGAGCTGGTGACGGCAGTCCCTCTCTGGGTGTGTTACGCAGGCTGAGGAGGGCTGCATCTATGTCTGTTCCGTCTCGTGCACATTTCTCCAGCAGGTGCTTTGCAGAGCGCACAGCCCTCTCAGCAAGTCCATTTGACTGAGGGTACTGGGGACTGCTGGTGACATCGCAGAAATCCCACTTGCAAGCAAACTCTTGGAACTCTCTACTTGTGAAGTAGGCGGCATTGTCTGTCATGAGCTGCTGTGGCACTCCGTGAGTGGCAAAGTGGCGTTTAAACTTGGTTATCAGTGTGGCACTTGTAGTTCCAGGGAGCCGGTCTATCTCGAACCACCCCGAGTAGGAGTCAACAAGCACCAGATGCTCTTTTCCCTCCCACTCAAACACATCCGCTGCTGTGAGGGACCACGGTAGGTCAGGGACGACGTGTGGTTGGAGGGGCTCTTTGGGTTGGTGTGGCTTGAGAGCATTGCAGGGGCCACACTTGGAGACCTCTTTTTCAATGTCATTGTGGATGGTGGGCCAGAACATGGTCTCCCTGGCCCTGCGCCTTGTGGCTTCGAGACCAGGGTGTCCCTGGTGCAGCTGCTGCACATAGTAGCGCTGCAGCGAGTGTGGAATGATGAATCGCTGACCACGAAGGAGCAAGCCATCGACAGTTGTGAGCTCCTCTCTCATAGCGTAGAATGGCCTCAGGTCACGTGCCACCTCTTTAAATGTAGTGGGCCAGCCAGCGGTAACAACTTCTGAAAGACGCCGGCAAACAGGATCAGCCAGCGTCTCACGCTTCAGTTCCTCGACCCTGAGCGAGGAGAGGACGTCCACCACCATGACCTCGTAGTCATCCATTTCCTCAGCCTGGTCAGTGGAGGGCAAATATGCACGGGAAAGAGCGTCAGCGACGTAGAGCTCCCTGCCTCTCTTGTAGGTGACATTGAGGTTGTAGCTTTGTAGGCGCAGCATCATCCTTTGGATGCGTGTGGAGGCAGTGTGTAGTGGCTTTTTCAGTATGGTGATGAGAGGCTGATGGTCAGTTTCAACGGTCACAGCCCGTCCGTATATGTAATGATGGAATTTGGTGCAGGCATAGACAAGGGCCAGGAGCTCTTTTTCAATTTGAGCGTAGTGCGATTCAGTCTCTGTGAGGGCCCTTGAAGCAAAAGCCACTGGCCTGCTGTTTTGGAGGCAGACAGCACCCAGTCCATGCTGCGAGGCGTCAGCTGACAGTACCACAGGTTGGTGAACATCAAAGTATTTCAGCACCGGGGGGCTGGCGATGACCTCTTTTAGTTTGGTGAATGCCGCCGTGTGGGGCTCCAGCCAGCACCAGTCTGCATCCTGACAAAAGAGTTCACGCAGGGGTGCAGTGAGCTCACTGTAACCTGGTATGAACTTGGCCAGGAAATTGGTCATACCTAGGAACCTCTGGAGGCTGTGCTTTTCCTTTTGGGGGGGAATCAGGCGGACAGCAGCTGTCTTGGCAGGATCAGGTTTAACACCCTGGTCGGTGAGTAGGTGACCGACATAGGGGACTCCGGTGACCCTGAACCGGCACTTGTCAGGGTTCAATTTGAGGCTGACAGCCCGTATTCTGTCCATGACTTGGCGAGGGCGCAGATCATGCTCCTCTCTTGAGCGGCCCCACACCAAGATGTCGTCGATCACAATTGCACATGGCTGCCCCTCAAAAAGCTGCTCCATGCACCTCTGAAAAACCTCACTCCCTGTGGTGATGCCATAGGGCATTCGGAGGAAGGCATAGCGGCCCACGGGAGTCATGAAGGTGGTGAGTTTTGAGGAGTCTTCGCTGAGCGGCACTTGCCAGAAGCCACACTTGGCATCCAGAATGCTGAACATTTTGGCATCCGGCATGTCGGCGATCACCTCCTCCACGGTCTTCAGGGGGTGACGGGGCCTGAGGAGGGCTTTGTTGAGGTTGACAGGGTCGATGCATAGTCTGATGCTGCCGTCTCTTTTTTTCGCGGCCACCATGGCTGATACCCACTCAGTAGGCTCCTGGATCGGTGTGATAACTCCCAACTTGGTCATTCTGTGGAGCTCTGCCACGATCTTATCCCTCATGGCCAGCGGCACTCGTCTTGGAGCGCATATGGTGGGGGGCACAGTATCATCCAGGCGCATGTGGTAGACCACAGGTAGCCTGCCAATGGTGCTGTTGCCGAACAGGTCCTTGTATTCTACCAGCTCAGGCATTTCATGCTGGTTGACGGCATGCACTTCTGGAGCGAAAGTTACATAACCAAGTCTGACACTGTCTCTGAGACCCAGCAGCGGTTTAACGTTCCTATCCACGACTTGGAATTGCAGCAAACCACACGTAAAGTTCACGTCTGCTGCACCAAGAGTCTGGATGATGTGACCCCCATAGGCGACGAGGTTTGCTTTCTTGCTGAGATTAATGTGAGCAGTAGGATCAGTGTTCTGTAGCAACGCCCTAGATATTACGTTGCATTTGGCCCCAGTGTCAATTTTCACAAGCAGTTGTCTGCCAGTGTTGCATGCAGATAGTTGAGCAAACCTTTCATCTCGCTCACGCACATCCTGTGGTTGGTCTATGCTTTCACAGTAGAAAATTTCTATGCTTTCACAGTGAAACACATTAGTCAGTTCTTGTGTTGGTTGCATGTCCAGTTCACTCACGTGTGCGTATCTGCCCCTACATGCAGTGGGGGGCGGGAGTTGTGCTGGCCTGGTGGCGCTGGATGGTCTTCCTGATCTGCAGCATCTTGAGAAGTGGTTGAGCTTCCCACAGGTGTTGCAGCGCTTGTTGAAAGCTGGACATCTGCTGCGGTCAGGTGCATGTTGCCCACCGCAGTTTGAGCATGCGTTGAATTGCACTGTGCACACCTCTGCTTCCTTCTTTAACTCTCTATTGCCCTTCTCAGACTGTTCATGTAACATGCAGAGTTCAATGGCAGAATTTAATGTCAGCTTCTTCTCCTTTAAAAGCTGTGCACGGACAGGGTCACTGTGGATCCCACAGACCAGACGGTCTCGGATCAGTTCATCATTTAGTGCCCCAAACTCACATTTCTTAGCCATTATTTTCAGTGTGGAAACATAAGACTGGACTGACTCATGTTGTTTCTGGTTGGTCGTGTTAAATGCATGTCTGTCCATAATTACGTTTTTTACTGGCAGGCATAGCTGTTCAAACTTCTGTACGAGGACGTCAGGGTCCTCTCGGTCTTCGTCCTCGTCGAAGTCAAACGTGTCGAATTTATCCAGCGCCTCCGGGCCGGCAAGGTTGAGAAACGTATAGGCCTTCACCTTTTTTGTAGCTGTTGATAGTCCGGCGTTGCTGTAAACGCGCCATTCCCGCTTGAACTTCTCCCAGTTGTGAGCGATATCCTCATTGAAAACGAGCGGGTCGATCCGGCGGAGTCCTTGAGCCATTCTGACACCATGTAGATGTGCGCGTGTTAAAATAACAATCTCCGAGTTGAGAACACTAGCCTTTATTGTAGCTTAGCACACACACAGCTTATACACAACACTGACTCTGGTAACTCCAACTTCCATTTTCCCCCGCCCCTTGACGTGATCACGTCATAGCCGTAACCATGGCAACTGTCAACACGGTCTACAATATAGATGCAATTAGATAGTCAGTCAGATAGATAGATAGATAGATAGATAGATAGATAGATAGATAGATAGATAGATAGATAGATAGATAGATAGATAGATAGATAGATAGATAGATAGATAGATAGATAGATAGATAGATAGATAGATAGATAATGTATTATTTGTCCACTGGGGAAAGTTGTTTTCATAGTAAAAATGTCTTTTTTAAATGTCGGTGTCCCCTTTCCCCCACCCGTGGCAGACACACTCTGGCGATGGAGCGCTAGACGCTTTTTTGCCTCGACTTTGATGTCTGACCATTTCTTTTTTATTTCGGCCACAGTCCGAGGTTGTGAGGCTACAGCATTTACGGCGTTTGCAACCTTTTGCCACTCAAGTGCC
The DNA here is from genome assembly GCF_051911475.1 of Siphateles boraxobius. Lineage (NCBI taxonomy): Eukaryota > Metazoa > Chordata > Actinopteri > Cypriniformes > Leuciscidae > Siphateles > Siphateles boraxobius. The sequence goes on along the minus strand of NW_027509193.1, from coordinate 28,978,220 downwards.
TTTTTGGCATTAGTAATGCCCACACTGTGCCCTCCAAACAACATTTTTCTCCTCTTTTCCACCTCGCCAACGATAACTTCTACTTCACATTGAGTGAAGTTACGTTTTTTTGATTTCCTCTCTGTGTTTGCCATGATTTCGCAATCGATGAATATTAACTTGTGGGCGTTTCACAGACTATTTATGGGCAACTATGGGCGTGACATGAAGCCGCAAAAGCTGCGCTACATTTAGAATTGATTGTGATTTATTAAGGGAAAACTGCGTAGGATGTGCGTGCGCACGGTTTTATAAATCCGAATATTTCTGTGCGTAAGCACGTCCTATGTTTCATCCGTACGCCACTTCTGAAGCAAATCCTACGCAAAGTTTTATAAATGAGGCCCCTGGTCCTCTCTCTATCTGCACTGTCATCGCTCCTCCTTTTATGCTTCCGCTCCTCCGTGAGAGATACGAGACTGGTGCGTCGCGCAGGTGTCACTCATCATCAATATCGCTACCGGCCTCGCGCCGTTCTCCCACGGCCCTCGGCCTCGCTCTTCTCGCCACAATAGTGTGTGTGTGAACCCAGCCTGGGTTGTATTTTCTTACAACATAGTTCTTCATGGTATTCGGCAGAAGTTCTACTTTTCTTTTGCGGTCTTATCTTTGCACGAATATGTGGTTGCACATTTTGTTTTGCGTCGCCACTTGATGTTCGATGTTAAATCGGAAGCGTTAATTAGCACTGTTTATGTTTTGAATACACAGTTAGCGTTTTAAATGCACAGTTAGGCTTATTACGTATTGGTTTAACTCTTTTTTTTTTTCTCTTATAGCTATGATGTGCTTGCGTGTATAATTCACGGTTCACGCGGAATACTTATCAGTCCATGCAGAGAGAGAAAGCTGGAGCTGGAAGTGTTAATAATGCACACACGCTGCCATGTTAAATCGAGACAGTCTCACTCCATGATTAAACAGGCATCACCATTTCCTCCGATATGACAGGAAACATGTCATTACCCTGTGGATGTGCACTGGATTTTGTTTATATATATACTTTTTTTTGGTGAGAATATGGGATGTGCATCTAGCAGCTGTCTCGTCGGGAAAAAAGTGCCAATTATATGATTAAAGCTGTCTGTACCACTGACCTTTCTGCATTAGCTCCGTTTGCTATTACACTCAATCAAGAAAGGTCAGCAGCAAACGTGTATCCAATTTAAAAACAACTGTTTTGTTCTGATCCACGGAAAATGCGTTATGCATTTATATGTGCCCGCTCTGACCAAAGTGGGTTTTCATTGTGACATTTGCTGACCTTGATAAATAAGCAGCTAGGCACGCCTTATGATTGGGACACGGCTTGTAGGAGCCCTTTTTTCTTATTGCCGCTATTTGACCTTGTCATAGAAGTACAAAGATGAAAAGTGTTGTTGAGTTGATGCTGCCCATTATATGCTTAATGCTCTACTTAACCTCTGCCCACCAGATCCACACTGATCAATAATAAAAATGGTTGACATTACAAATTCATCGTTGGAAATCTTGCATTGGTCTTCATTTTAATAGTGTAATCTTATTGTATATATATATATATATATATATATATATATATATATATATATATATATATATATATATATATATATATATTTATTCTTTTGTATTCAGTCTTTGTTCTGATCTAAATCAGCACTAGACAAACAGTGATGTTTTTTTTTTTGTAATGACTAAAATAGAATACAGTTTAAAATGGATACTTTACTCAGAAACGAAAATGCTGTCATCATGTACCCAGCCTCATGTCATTCCAATCTGTATGCCTTTAGTCTTCTGTGGAAAAGACAGCAGACAGATTCAAGACAGAATCAACTTGTTAGAAATCCAAAAATACAGTCTATTAATTAACAACGCGTTTGTGGTTTTCATTTCATTTGCTTAAGATAGAAATTTAAAAAAGAAAATCGGGTAGAAAATGATTTTAGAACATTCTCTCTTCTATTTGCTCCATTAGATTCTTAAGAAAGCCTGTTAAATGTTTATGTTATACAGAGGGAATAGATGATGTGAAAGAACTGGTTGAGAAATTGCTCAATGTAATCACAGAAGTAGATAGATGAGTTTCACTTTATTAGTCTACAATTGTTATTCACCCTCGGTGTGCGTCATATAAGAATTTAATATTTTTATATATCCAGATAATCTCCCTCAGTTGTATGAAGTTAACATGTCCAGAGTTATTGGACTCTGTAGGGACAATACATGGTTGTAGCTTGATTATGTTTTGATTGAATTTTGTTGAGAGAAAAAAAAAATCTGTTTATGTTCATTTCTGTGCTCATAATTTATTGCTGAATCATTGTTTAGACAAATGCACAACCGTAGTAGATTATTTATTGCAGATTTCTTTTTCAATGGTTTATGAAATTCTTATTGTTGCAATAATGAGACAAAAATTCGCATAATTAGTCTTTGTGAAGTATTTATAATTATATAATGGGATAATGCACACAGGGTAAACACTCCAGCTGTGGTGCAGTGAATGAACCATCAATGTTAATAAGTGATGAGTTCATTGCTATGTGTTGGTGGAGGTGGAGAGAAACGAACAGACCGACAGAAGAGAGCCGCACTGCTGGATGAAAAACATGAATAGGGAGACACTCAGTGGTGGAGATCTGATAATACTGAAATCTGAGATTCAAGCTTTATTGTCATGGTACACAATTGTTACCTTATATACAAACATGCATTTATTACAATCATAATAATTATAAAAACTTGAATAGTAGATGATGATGATGATAATAATGTGTTTACTTAAATAATATATTTAATTTAATAATAATTTATAGCCTTTCCTCCAGGTTGATAGGTGGCAGCAGGGATAGTTTTGGAAAGAATGTTATTTACATATTTAGTCAGTTAAACTTCTCAGTACATAAAGTGCAGCTGATTTGTAGAGAACATAATTTTGAGCGTTATTATCGATCTATCAATCTATCTATCTGATCATTTACTCACCCCAATGCCATCCAACATGTTCATTTCTTTTTTTTTTCTTCAGTGGAAAAGAAATTAAGTTTTTTGAGGAAAACATTTCAGAATTTTTCTCCACACAATGGACTTTAACGGTAACCAAATTGTTGAAGTCCAAATCATTGCAGTTTCAAAGGGCTCTACACGATCACCATGAGGAATAGGGTCTTATCTAATGAAATGATAGATCATTTTCAAAAAAAAGACACGACAGGCATTACGTAATCACGTTGGAAAGGTCACGCTGGATGTAGGTGGAAGTACCTGAGGCAGATGCAATGCGTAGACCTTCCGCCTACGTCCAGCGTGACCTTTCCAACGTGATTACCTGGCAGACCAGCACAAGACAAACAGTTCTGGTTAAAAAGTATATACATTTTAATTTTTTTTAGAAAATGACCAATTGTTTTGCTAGATAAGACCCTATTCCTCAGCTGGGATCGTGCCGAGCACTTTGAATCACTTCAAAGCCCTTTGAAACGGCAATGAGTTCGACTTCAACAATTTGGTTACCGTTAAAGTCCCTGTAAAGGCAATTCAAAAAACAAAAATTCAATAGAAATGTATTGCTAAAACATATTATAAAGACTGAGAACTGTGAAGAACTGAATTGTGGATTTTTCACCATTGCTGTGTTCCGGATTTTTTGGGCGGGGCTAAAACGGAGGCTCGATGACGCACTGGAGATCCTGAGCTACTGGACACGCCCCTACTTGATAACGCACTGGAGCCACTGAGGCTGGCCCCTCCCCTAACAATATAAATAGAGCACATTCACTTCAGTTTGCATTTGCCGCTCAATCGCGAGTTACTGCCAGTACTGCTCAATACTGCTCGTTTTTTCAAGATTTTGATAGCTTATTTTATGTACTTGCCTGCTTTTTTTATCATTCAAATTTGGCTGGGTGACAAATAACACATTTTTCTGTGGTGTGACAAACTCAGAACCATACTTTTTTTGACTTTACAGGGACCTTAAACTCCATTATGTGAAGAAAAATCCTGAAATGTTTTCCTCAAAAAACTTAATTTATTTTCCACTGAAGAAAGAAAGACATGAACATCTTGGATGGCATTGGGGGGAGTAAATTATCAGGACATTTTAATTTTGAGGTGAACTGATCCTTTAAAACCTTCAAACTTAAAGCTGTTAAAACTTCTCAAGCCAACATCAAAGTTTGTCTACAAACTTTTCAATCCATACTGATTAGTCCTGGGGCCTGTTTCAGAAAGGAGGTTAAGTGAAAACTCTGAGTATGCTAACCCTGAAATGAGGGAAACGTACTCGGTTACTAACGTAACCTCGGTTCTCTCTAGAGAGGGAACGAGTACTGCGTAATATCTTACGCTATGGGGAAAATCTCTTTTCCACGAGATATTGAAGCCAAAAATGATCCTTCATTTTGAATCAATGTAAAACGCGTTACGACAGCATGCAGACAGGCAAGACGGCTCGCGTGCCTACTGGCTGACCTGTGGCAACAGCAGCAGCCTATCGAGAGAGGCCCTGCTTGACGTGATACCCAATGGGGGCGCTTCGCGCCCATTTACGTCACGTCCCGGCAGAATAGGCGTGGCCTTGGCCTATAAATACGGCTCAATAGGCTGATACAAACTGGTTTTGATCGCTGAAGCGAACCAGAGCTGTTGTATGCACGGCAAGATACACAGTACTCGTTCCCTCTCTAGAGAGAACTGAGGTTACGTTAGTAACCGAGTATGTTCTCTTACGAGAGTATCTCTCGTACTGCGTAATATCTTACGCTATGGGGAACACAATGCAACACGCCGTGCGTACTGGGATCCGACACCAAAGTCCCAAGGGCAGTAGCCCGGGGCTCATATAGTGCATAATCACCATAGACTCACAGAGAGTCGGAGAAGAGAGGCTGCAAGCATCATTCCCCATGAAATAGCATCCCACAGGAGCTAGTTATGTTAACAGTGTTTTACGCAGACAGGGTGAACGTGTTCAGCCTGAACTGGGTAACAGTACGGGTTATTCAACACCCATGGAGCTGTTGTATTGATCAGTGAGCGTTGCACAAGCAAAACTCAGCATTCTGCGCCGGCGCAGCCTGGCAGATAGTACTGAATTCTAGACCGACAGCAGCTTGACCTATAAGGCGGGAACCTCTAGGTTATAAAACCTTATAAATGTAGACGGCGAGGCCCAGCCTGCCGCCATACATATATCTTGCAAGGAAATCCCGCTAGACCACGCCCACAACGAGACCACGCCTCTCATGGAGTGCGCTCTGACACCCAAAGGATATTACCCTGGGCCCTTAACGGTGTGTTGAGGGATTTGGGCACGTACCCGTGCCTTGGTTTGAGTATGAATTTTGAGTCATTAGGCCCAAACCCCATACATGACGTGCTTACTGAAGGGCTTAAGTCCCCTATGCGCTTGACTGAAACGAGAGCCATAAGAAACACCGTTTTGAAAGACAGATGTTTCATGTCTGACAAATGGATTGGCTCAAATGGGGCACCTTTCATGGCTTCCAAAACTGTAGAAAGGTCCCACACAGGGACTGAGGGGGGTCTGGGAGGATTCAGCCACCGAGCTCCCCTGAGGAATCCCACGACCAGGTCATTTTTCCCCAGTGACTGGCCAGACGTCGGTTTTGCAAACGCCGCTATGGCCGCCACATATACTTTAAGGGTGGATGGGGTTCTGCCCTTATCCAGCAGCTCCTGAAGGAATAAGAGCACTTCCGTAACCCCGTAGTCTACGGGTGAAAAGCCCTGAGCTTGACACCAGGCAGAGAACACCGACCATTTAGAGGAATGGAGCTGTCAAGTAGACGGGGCTCTAGCCTGCGTGATCGTGTTTAACACTCCCTCCGGGAGGTTAGCGGGTACCCGTTGATGGCCCATGCATGTAGGGACCATAAGTCCGGGCGAGAATGCCAAATCAAGCCTTTTGCCTGCGAGAGGAGGTCTCTCCTCACCGGTATAGGCCACGGGGCAGTGCTGGTCAGCCGCATCAGGACTGGGAACCAAACCTGGTTCGTCCAGAGCGGAGCCACAAGCAGCACTGGGCATCCGTTTTCCCTGATTCGTTCCAGCACTTGGGGCAGGAGCGAGACGGGGGGAAAAGCATAGAGGGGGCAGCAGGTTGTGCTGAGCCCAGACCAGGAGGCGTTCCGTCAGCCTGTAAAGGTTTCGGGACCTGACGACGCCCTGGCAATTTATGTATGCCACCACTGACATGTTGTCCGACCAGACCAAGACGCGGTGGCCTTTTATCTGGGGACAAAAGCGCCGTAGCGCGTTGTCGACTGCCAACATTTCCAGACAGTTTATGTGTAGAAGCTTTTTCCCATTCTGACCACTGGCCAAAGAACGGTCTGCCCTCGAGCAGCGCTCCCCATCCCGAGGTGGAGGAGTCCCCAGACTCACGCCTGACTGATACCAGTCAGCTATTTTACAAGGTTCCAGAGCCGAAATGCATTTCATGTCGTCCCTGAGGCGAAACAGACCAGGGGTCCATGCCCGGGGTGGAACTCACGCTTTCAGCCATAACTGCAGTGGGCGCATGCGAAGCAGGCCCAGCTGAAGTACCGAAGATGCTGAGGCCATGAGGCCCAGCATTTTCTGAAACCTTTTGAGCGGGACTATCGAGCCGCGGCGGAAGGATTTTGCGGCGCGCTGAGTGTCCAGTCCGCACTCCGGCGACAGACGTGCTGTCATAGACAGCGAGTCCAGCACTGTTCCCAGAAAATACATTTTCTGGCTGGGAAACAGCGAACTCATCGCCCAATTGACTGTGAAACCCAGATTCTCGAGATGCTCGAGTAATGTGGTTCTGTGTTCAATGAGTTCTGAGTGTGATCGAGCTAGAATCAGCCAATCGTCCAAGTAGTTCAAAACTCGCATGCCCTGAAGTCTCAGGGGTGCAGGAGCCGCGTCCATGCACTTTGTAATTGTAGGGGGTGCTAGGGACAGGCCGAACGGTAGGACTGTGTATTGACATTCTGAACTGGCGCTTCACAAGCACTCTGTTCAACTGTTGCAGATCTAGAATGGGCCTGAGACCCCCATCTTTTTTCGGTACCAGAAAATATGTGCTGTATAGCCCCCCTTCGCTCTGAGCCTGAGATAAAGGTTCTATGGCCCCTTTGTTCAGCAGTTTCGCTATTTCGTCTCGAAGTAGATGAGATACTTCATTGTTTACGGTGGTTTCGACTCGGGCCGTGTGACGGCGGGGACGTCGAGCGAACTGTAGTGAATAGCCTCTTTTTATAGTGTTCAACACCCATTCTGATATTCCGGGAAGCTTTGCCCACGCATCTGCGTGAATAGCTAGAGGTAGAATGAAATCCGGGCTCTGGCCGCGGCATAGCGGCGGCCGCAGAGCTTCGGTGTGCTGAGACATAAACACTGTGTTTACAGTGTGCGAGATGGGGGGCACGCCGATCACAGCGGGCAGCCTGGTCGCGCTCGATTTCTCTATGACAGATTGTGGAGAGAGAGTGAGTGGGACAAACCCCGTGGGGTTGAGCGTGTCTGTAACGGAATGTGGGCGCGGGACAGCGGGCACACTCACTGCACTGAGAACACCGTCGGCTTGTGCTGACTGAATGTGTGTTGGTTTTGTTATTACAGAAAACGTGGGACACGCATCGTGTAGTGTTTGTGGGCACTGTGTCGTGGGCACATTCACTAAATTTTTTGCAAAATCGACATGAGTCGATTTTATTTGTGCTAGCCCTGCACTGTGGCGGGCTGTGTCTGTGTGTGGGAATGGGCACTGAGACGTGAGCATTCTTACAACACTCATAACACCATCGGCCGTGGCTGGAACACCAGGAAATACACTCTTTATTGGATTTATCTGTGTAGCCGTAAAAACGGCTTTAGTGTGCAGGCAAGCGGGCAAATGAACCGGCTTGTTTACTGCGAAATACACTGGAACAGTCAGATTGTTTGGAACTGAACGAGCGAGAAGTTTCGGTGGAGTCTGGCCGCTGCGAGACTTAAACACCGTTGTTTTCCTAGGAGGCTAGGAAGACTCTGAGCTGACTGTATGTGTGTTGGTTTCGTTTTACAGAAACCGTGGTACATGCAGTGTGTAGTGTTTGTGGGCACTTGGTTGTGGGCACATTCACTACATTTAATGCACAATTGACATAAGTCGATCTCATTTGTGCGAGCCCTGCACTGTGGCGGGCTGTGTTTGTGTGTAGAAGTGAACACTGGGCTGTGGGCATTTTTATTGCACTCATAACACCATCGGCTGTGGCCGGAATACCAGAAAATACACTGCTGATATATTTTTCTGGGTTGCCGTGGAAACGGCATTTGGCAAAATACACTGGAACAGTCACATTTCCTGGAACTGAATGAGTGAAAAGTTTTGATGGAAGTCTGGCTGCGGCGAGACTAAATTTTATCTGCTGCGAGAGCTGGGATCAAACACGGGTCTCTCGTGTGAAGGCTTTGGGTTTCGCCACTGAGCCACAGGGGGAAACGACATAAGCTTAAAATAGCTCGAGCAGATAAGAGAGCGTCATCACAGTTTTGTATGTGTCGGCGTTTGTTTGCAGGCGTGCGTGTTATACAACAAGGCTCATTGCTGCAATATTGACATTTTCAGCCGCTCAAACTAAGAGGAGCTGAGAAATGTTTGAGAAATGGAGATTGGTCCGGCCTCGGCGGGACTAAAACACACTCTTTCCTCATTTCGCCGGTGACGCACGCCCACGGGGGGCGGGGGCGGGGTAGCTTTCTTATAACGTAAAGAAAGCTAGCCGCGGTTTTGATGCTGGCCCGTTTCCCTGACGACTCGCGGGCAGAAGGGGGGGAGGTCCACAGAGCTTGCCCAATCCTCACTGTCCGACGCCAGGATAGAGCAGCTGGCCTTCTCTACAGATGCAGCTATCTCGTCGTCATAATGTCAGAGGTGGCGAAGCGCGGCGGCCGTTGTCCGTCAGTGAGCGACTCGATTGAAGCTGGTGAAGCTGGCGGGCGAACCGGCGAGCTTTCACGGGCTGGAGAAGGCTCGGGGACCCGCTGAGTACGGCGCTTTATGGCGCGGCACTACAGCGGGCGGGAGTGCAGACTCGGAGAAAAAATGCCTCAGAGTCCTCAGAGTCACCATGGCAATAGCTCGTTCAGCGAGCGCGAGAGCTGCATGATCCTTACCCAGGCGGGAAGCGCAGATAAAATGGTGGCCCCCGTCGCTGTGTGCGGCTCGGCACGAGCCACAGGAACGAAGCATCTTTAAAAAGACGCTGCTCTTTTAGATAAAGAGATAGAGTATGAGTCGCGACGGCGAACACACACTCCCAGCACAGTAAAGGATATAACGCCGGAAAGCGTAGCAGGTACGGCGGCTGAAGGTGGCGAGGTGAAGGCCAGCGGCTTCAGGCTTGAAGGCTCGTCCCGTAGAAGGCTTACTCTCAGACGGCGCGGCTTCTCACTCCAGATCCAGCGATGCAGTAGTGCTTCGCTGAAGAGACGAAAATCAGTTTGTATCATCCTGTCGAGCAGTATTTATAGGCCAAGGCCACGCCTATTCTGGCGGGACGTGACGTAAATGGGCGCGAAGCGCCCCCATTGGGTATCACGTCACGCAAGGCCTCTCTCGATAGGCTGCGGCTGTTGCCACAGGTCAGCCAATTGGCACGCGAGTCGCCTTGCCTATGTCTGCATGCTGTCACAACGCGTTTTACATTGATTCAAAATTAAGTATAATTTTTGGCTTCAATATCTCGTGGAAAAGAGGTTTTCCCCATAGCGTAAGATATTACGCAGTACGAGAGATACTCTCTTAAGAGAACTCTGGGTTTTCTGTTTCAGAATGGGAGGTAAATCAAACCTGAGAAAGCAGGGTAAGTCAAGCCCGTTTCTGAAAGAGAGGTAACTTATACTCAGAGTCAGTTACCATGGTAACTTACTCTGTGAACCTAACCTGGTCGGGAGCAGGTTTACTTCTGTAAACCCAGAGTTTATTTCGGTCTCCTCCCCTTTTTTTAAAGAGGAAGCGCCTTATTCATTCTTTCGGTACATTTATTCATTGCTGTTTTTTCCCCAAGTTTTTTAATAAGATGAAGTCTATATAACTTCTTAACTGGCAACTGAAAATACAGTAGATTAGAGTTGCATCATGTAGTTCTAAACACATTCTACCGAATTAAACTGTGGCATTCACTGAAAATCACTGAGCTGTGTTCATCTGTGCACCAGAAGTTGATGGACCTTCCTCCTACTGTTCTTCCACACTCAGGGGACGGGGGAGAGATAAGAATATCCGTTTATACTTAGATATAAACTTAGATTATATAGGCTACTCCACATAAATAATGTGAAGAAATGTGAATTTGTAGATTGTTTGATGTGTAGACACATAATATTAACATTTCCTCTGTAGGCCTCTCTGTGGCAGCAGAAACTGTTTCTTCATCCCCATCATCCTGTGAAGATGAGCATTTGGTTGAGCACATTTTATAATACAATTTGTCATAATTTCTGGTGTATTGAGTAGGCTACTTACAACTGTCTGGGGTTCTGTTGGGACAGGAGGCTCCAAAAGACAGATATTACCATCAGAATCTGTTGGGAGCAACAAAAAACCCAACCCAAAGTAAAATATATGGAGATATCAAAAACAGCCTATATAAAAAATAACACATATGTAGACCTCTTACATTTTATGAAGGCACTTGAATCTTCGGGAGTGACTGGCTCTGATGAAGTCCCTCAAGGAATTCCCTCAGCCATTGGCCTTCGAGCATTCAGGCTCAGGGCCATCTCCGTCTCCTCTGCATCTCCATCTCCATCTCCTCTGCATCTCCTCTGCATCTCCATCTCCATCTCCATCTCCTCTGCATCTCCATCTCCTCTGCATCTCCATCTCCTCTTCATCTCCATCTCCTCTGCATCTCCTCTGCATCTCCATCTCCTCTGCATCTCCTCTGCATCTCCATCTCCATCTCTGCATCTCCATCTCCTTTGCATCTTCATCTCCATCTTCATCTTTGCGAGCCTCTTCCTTCTTTCTGTTGGCTGAGTAGAAGTCAAATGAGAATGAACATTTAATTGTGTTAATTAGACCTATGTCAAAAATGCTGCTACACTGCAAGACACTCGATGCTATTTAGTTATTTAATATGTCAAATGTTTGAAAAGTCAGGTAGCCTACATCCATGATATGCTCAAGCCTTACCTGATTGAATTATGTTTTTATATTTCATTTTCAGCTGCTGCCATGTTCTTTTAATGCCTGCAGGATTGTACCTGAAAATTAAAATTAGGTTGAATAACATACTGTTCTTCCAGTTTCACCTCTGATATTATAACAGTTGGGTAAGTTACTCTAAAATAGTTATTAATTACTAACTACAAATGACATCTTCAACAGTGTAACTAGATTAATGTAATAATTACTATCTCTAGAAAGTATTGGTCTACTTATTACTAAATTACTTTATAAATCCCATATCAACCTCAACCAATTGAACAATACAAAAAGAGACAATAAACTGCACTTTTAATGCTTTCAGATTAACAATATACAATTGCATGAATTATTCTTGAATTGACCAAAGTGTGTAGAGAGAGAAGGTTACATAAAAAATATACCTTTTAAAAATTGTATGTTAAATCCACTATTGTTTTATACAGAATTGTTCTATAGTCTATGCAGTATTTAATGCAATGTCATCATATTTTACTTTATATTACAGAAGAATTAAGAGTAATCCCTTTAATTAAATTACAGTTTTTAGATTACTTGGTAATTACACCCAACACTAACAGTAATTAAAATGTAAACTTGCTCATTGACTCGAGCAACTATTTTCTCCCAAACTAACTCTCTCGATCGCCGCTGCTGCCCTGTTGCTTAAAAAAAAAGCTTACTGCTGGTGAGAAATATGCAGACCTCTTTTTGTCTGGCGCTGTTACCATGGTGACTCATAATATCTGCGCTCCATTGATAATGGCTTTTTATAGTTGTGGTGCACGCGCTTAACTCAGAGTCAGTCAATTAGAGTTGATTGAACTTACTCATTTCAGCTGTTCTGAAACCGAAAACTCAGAGCATCTCAGGGTAAGTCAACTCAGAGTTCAAGTTTTAACTCAAGAGTTGGTTGAACCTCCTTATTGAAACAGGCCCCTGGTCAGATGTATTACAATACTTTTTTTCTGTCTAAACCAAAATAAACTTAAACTAACGGTTCCTGCAATAATGTGTTTAGTTACCCACAATATTCCTAAAATTAACATCTGCGCTGGACAAAATATTCAGCACTGCCTTTTTATTAACTTGAACAAGAACATAATTGTTCGCCCTAAAATATGAAATAAATGTCATAGAAAACATTCAATTTAATTTTCTCATACATCGTTTTGGAAACTAGAAGGTTTTATCTGCATTTGACCTGTTCCAAAAATCCCTATTACAAATTTGAGAGGATTTTGATATTGTACATTTAGAATACATATGGGGTCTCTGTCATTTTCATGTATGCAAGAGACTTGTTCCCCATATAATTTTTGCTATATGAATGCAAAAACTTTGAAGCTTAATATCTCAAAACCGCTCAGAATTCAGATAGAACCATTTAATTCCAAGGTGGTGAATTGACTCTTCGAAAGAGACCTTTCTGTCTGTGAAGATTGCTTAATTCAGTCGTTCTTTCGTTAGTTCCCAATTAATTAAAGGTACAATTATTATTATTATTATTATTATTATTATTTATTTATTTTTATATTCAAAAACCACTTGCACAGTGTGAGATATTAGTTGTATACTTACATTGTCCCAAAAGTTCCTAAGGACTTGTAAAGAATTTTTTAGAGAAATTCCAGTTTAATAATGGCTCATCCCTTATCATTGTCGTATATCAATGATGTAATATATGCGCTATCCTCGGTTTCCGCTTGTAGAAACCATATATAATACATTGATGCCTCATTAGCAGTCGATTCATGGGCAACTATACGTAAGCTGCTAATAAATTCTATGTATAGGCTATGTATATCTATGATACAATATCTCGCACGCCGCTGTTGTGTCGTTCAGTCATCATGGTTCATGATTTTTGATTGGCCTGTACATTTTTGATTGAGTAGGGTGCAGCAAGCCGACAGAGCCAGGCCTCTCAGTGCTTCTACCCGTCTAGGGTGAGAACACGGGAGGAGACCGGCTCTACACGTAGGCTATAGTATCTAGCAGCGTGTTAGGTGTCGCCCAGCCCGCAGCTCTACAGATATCTGTTAGCGAGTAGCCACGTGCCAACGCCCAGGAGGATGCAACGCCTCTCGTGGAGTGTGCATGCAACCCGAGCGGGCAGGGCACGTCTTGTGCTTGGTAAGCCAAGGCGATGGCATCCACTATCCAGTGGGCCGTCCTCTGCTTGGAGACAGCCTTTCCCTTCTGCTGACCTCCGTAACAGACAAAGAGCTGGTCTGAGGTCCTGACGTTTTGAGTTCTGTCCACGTACATACGCAGAGCGCAACGGGACAGAGCAAAGCCAGGGGATGGGTCTGCCTCCTCCAAAGGCAGCGCTTGCAGGTTCACTACCTGGTCTTTGAAGGGAGTGGTAGGAATCTTGGGCACATAGCCAGGCCGGGGTCTTAGCACCACGTGGCTGTCACCCGGCTCGAACTCTAGGCACGATTCGTCGACCGAAAATGCGTGCAGGTCTCCTACCCTCTTGACAGAGGCCAGTGGAACCAGCAGCAAAGTCTTCATGGAAAGAAGCTTTAAGTCTACTGACTGCAGAGGCTCAAAGGGAACATCCTGAAGTGCTCGAACCACCAGGGAAAGATCCCAAGAGGGTATGAAGGGGGGACGAGGAGGATTTAATCGTCTCGCCCCCCTAAGAAACCTGACGACCAGGTCGTGCTTTCCAACTGTTTTGCCATCTATGTGGTCGTGATAAGCTGAAATATGCGGCAGCATGTACTTTGAGGGTGGAGGGAGACAGTCTACGCTCCAACCCCTGCTGCAAGAAGGAAAGCACAGACCCTATCGAACATCTTCGTGGGGTCTTCTCGGCGAGAGGAACACCACTCGAAGAACAGGTTCCACTTCAGGGCGTAAACACGTCTCGTGGACGGCGCCCGTGCTGAAGTGATGGTGTTAAGTACCTCAGGGGGTAAGTCACCTAAAACCTCCTCGTCCCGTCTAGGGACCAGACATGGAGTTTCCAGAGGTCTGGACGCGGGTGCCATAGGGTGCCCCGTTTCTGAGTCAGAAGATCCTTCCTCAGAGGAATGGGCCAGGGAGGGACTGTCACGAGGAGTATAAGTTCCGGGAACCAAGTCCAGGTGGGCCAATAGGGAGCCACCAGAAGGACCTGCTCCTCGTCCTCCCTGACTTTGCACAAGTCTTTGCGTGTCTGCGCAAGTAGGCTCACTGGGGGAAACGCATATTTGCGAAGGCCCCGGGGCCAGCTGTGTGCCAGTGGGTCCGTGCCGAGTGTTCCCTCGGTCAGGGAGTAAAACAGCTGGCAGTGGGAGGTCTCTGAGGAGGCAAACAGGTCTACCTGAGCCTCCCCGAACTCTCTCCAGATCAGCTGAACCGCCTGGGGGTGGAGTCGCCATTCTCCCGGAAGCACAGCTCGTGATAGCTCGCCGGCCACACGGTTGAGCACGCCGGGGACATACATGGCTCGAAGCGACCTCAGATGCTTCTGACTCAAGAGGAGGAAATGGCGGGAGAGTTGTGACATGCGATGGGAGCGTAGACCACCTTGTCGGTTGATTTACGCCACGGTCGCCGTTTTGTCCGTACGGACCAGCACGTCCCTGCCCTGTAGCGGCCTTTTCAAGCGGCTCAGAGCAAGATGTACTGCTAGCAACTCGAGGCAATTGATGTGCCAATGCAGTTGGGGGTCCGTCCACACCCCTGACACTGCATGCCCGTTGTACGTGGCACCCCAGCCAGTGGCAGAGGCATCTGTGAATACCACAGCATGCCTGGACACCTGTTCCCAGGGGACTCCTGCCCGCAGGAACAAGAGGTCTGACCACGGGCTGAAGGTCTGGCGGCACGCCGGTGTGATTGCCACCGGGTGAGTGCCGTGATGTCACGCCCATCTCGGGACTCGGCCGTGAAGCCAGTGCTGAAGCGGTCTCATATGAAGCAGGCCGAGCGGGGTTACCGCTGCTGCTGCTGCCATATGCCCCAGGAGCCTCTGAAAGAATTTCAGTGGGACCGCCATCCTGCCTTTGAACATGTTCAAGCAGTTCAGCAGCGACTGAGCACGCTGCTCTGTGAGGCGCGCTGTCTGAGCGACCAAATCCAACTCCATACCGAGATAAGAGTTCCTCTGCACAGGAGAGAGTTTGCTCTTTTCCCAGTTGACCTGAAGACCCAACTGGCTGAGGTGCCTGAGCACTAGGTCCCTGTGTTCGCATAGCTGATCTCGAGAGTGTGCTAGTATGAGCCAGTCGTCGAGATAGTTGAGGATGCGAGCGCCCTGTTCTCTCATGGGAACAAGGGCCCCCTCCGTGACTTTCGTGGAGACACGGGGGGACAGGGACAGCCCGAAGGGTAGGACCTTGTACTGATATGCTCGACCCTCGAACGCAAACAGGAAGAGGATTCTGTTGAGGAAGAATCGAGACATGAAAGTACGCTTCCTTCAGGTCGATCGCTGCAAACCAATCTTGGGGACGGATGCATTCGAAAATGCGTTTCTGCGTGAGTATTTTGAACGGTAGCTTGTGGAGGCTCCGATTCAGAACTCGCAGATCCAAGATCGGTCATAACCCACCACCTTTCTTGGGTACAATGAAGTAGGGACTTTAGTGTCCTGACCTCATATCGGCTGGAGGGACCGGCTCTATCGCATCCTTCGCCAGTAGGACTGCGATCTCCGCACGCAAGACATGGGCATCGGCTGTTCTCACTGTAGTGGAGTGGATGGCCCGAAACTTGGGGGGACGCCGGGGGAACTGAATCGCATAGCCGAGCCTGATGGTTCGAATGAGCCAGCGAGACGGACTGGGGAGCGCTAACCAGGCTCGCAGAGACCGTACAAGCGGGACCAAAGGGACCGTAGGCGTACCCGGAGTGGGGCAGCGAGGTGGAACACAGGGACGCGGCTCGGGAGGCTCTCTCTGGGAGGCGGCCTGTTGCGGGGTCTGAGTGTGCTGTGCAGCACTTACCTGGTTCCACGGGGCAGGAGGTGCGGGAGGCGGCTCGGTGGCGTTCTCGGACCGTACACAGCTGCCGGCTGGCGAAAGAAGAGGCGGATGAGAGTGGTGAGGATTCCAACCCCCCTCTGCTCTCCGGGTCTTCTTCGGACCCAGAGATGATAGAACTGCTCTTTAATTGAAAATTTGGGTACCGCTGGTTTTAAGGCCAGCGGCGGAACACAAACAAAATGAAACAAAGGATTTACCACCCGGCCCTCTTCCGGGGGAGGGAGCGATGCAGTCATCGTCTCCTGGAGAGCAGTCCCTTCCACCTCTGGTCGCCCGTTCTAGGGCCGCTTACCCTTGACTTTGCCGCCCCTCTTGGCGGGGGCCTGGACGGGCGGGGTGCCCTGCCTGCGACTGGCTCCACGGCGCCGCTTAGATGGAGGCTGCTGCTGCGGCGCGGGAGCAGAGGCAGACGAAGGCGGACGCCCACGGCGACGAGCAGACCGAGGAGCCGCGGGCGGTGGGGTGGAGGCAGCAGCTGACCGCCGCGGCAGGATGTGTCTAATGGCCTCAGTCTGCTTCTGTACAGCCGAGAACTGCTGGGTGAAGTTCTCGACCGCGTCGCCGAAGAGGCCGGTCTGGGACACGGGGGAGTTAAGGAACCTGATCTTGTCGGTCTCCCGCATGTCAGCCAGACACAGCCAGAGGTGGCGTTCCTGGACCACCAGTGTGGACATCGCACGACCCACTGACCGCGCAGTGACCTTCGTCGCACGGAGCGCGAGGTCAGTTGCGGCACGAAGTTCTTGGAGAACTAGGGGATCATGACCACCCTCGTGCAGGTCCTTCAGTGCCTTGGCCTGATGAACCTGCAACAACGCCATAACGTGCATGGCAGAGGCAGCTTCCCCACAGGCCTTGTAAGCCTTGCCGGTCAGGTCCGACGAGTACTTACAAGCCCGGGAAGGAAGACACGGTTCTCCACGCCAAGTGGAGTTAGGGCACAGTTGCATAGCAACGGCCCGTTCCACTGGCGGGATACACGTGTATCCCTTAGCTGCCCCGCCATCAAGGGTGGTGAGGGAGGAGGAGCCACCGAGACGGTTTCTGGCAGTAAAAGGTGCCGTCCACGTCCCTGTGAGCTCCTCATGCACCTCCGGGAAGAAAGGCACTGGGGGCAGCAACCCGCGAAGGGGGGTTGGAACGAGGTGCAGGCACGGGGACTCCGGCCCTTTGCAGGAACGTGAGTCTCGACCTCAGCTCCAAGATGGTCATCTTCCCACAATGGGTACATGACTCATCCACCAACGCTGCCTGTGCGTGTTCGAGGCCCAGACACGCGAGGCAGCGATCGTAACCATCCCGCGACCCCAGGTAACGACCGCATCCAGAAACACACAGATAGAACGTCATCTTGAAAAAGACGCAAACTATCTGTGTAAGCTCTTTTAGGGACTACTCTTACTGGTGCTGAGGCACGCAGGGGAACAGCCACAGCGATCACAGACGGGAATGTGCACCCGTCTGTGCGCTGGATCTCGAAAGAGAGAGAAAGGCTCGTAGAAGTTGGTTTCAACTGTAAGAAGAGACATCGAAGTGTTTGGCTCAGAAGCAAAAAGCTAGTGTGCAATCGCACCAGCTGCTCGTTTATACCCGCGCTAACGAGGGCGCGCAGCTGATGCAAATGATTGCACGCCAATGTGTATTGGCTTGTTTTAGTTTCACTCGAAGTAGATTGGCCTCTCTAGCGAGATTCCTATTGGTCAGTCATGACCTACGTTGTAGTGACTGACCGATAGGGAACAGGGGTTGCCAAAGTTTTCAGCCCACGACCCCCAAAATAAAGGTGCGAGTGACTCGCGACCCCTACTATCCTCGGAGGTGGTTAAAGTATACAAACATTGCATTAAACTGTGCAAACGCACTAATAGGCATACTTACAACACAAAATAACACAACAGTCAAAACAACCATTATATTATTTTATATTAAATATTAACATCACCTAATAAGATGGGTGGGCACAATGCTGTTGCGCACAACGGCGCACAGGCACAAATAGGCCTATCTAAACACGAGCATGTTTACAACAAAAAAGAACACAACAATCAAACAACTATAATATTGTTTTATAGTAATTTACTCCTTACTTTCATTTAAATATTAACATCATCTAATGATATGGGTGGGCGCAAATAGGCCTATCTAAACACGAGCATGTTTACAACAAAAAAGAACACTACTATAAAACAATATTATAGTTGTTTGATTATTTACTCATTACTTTCATTTAAATAATGGATGGGGACAATGCTTGGAGCACAGCAAGTCCATTCTTGGTTTAATTTTGGAGACCGACACTTGGAGTTCATCCTCTACATTCAGTGCGATTCATGCGATCTGCATTTATTTTTAATGTACGTGAGTGCCGAGGAAGTCTATTCGCACAAGCAGGTAGTGCCAAATGGCATCAGTACATCCATAGCGGCCTTGGCTAGCTGTGGGTATTCCCTCTCGACAGAAATCCAGAGCTCAGCCAGCGTCTTGGAATTAAACGCTGTCTTTAAGGTTCGGTCGCTTGACAGTTCAACCAATGCGTCCTCCAGGTCGGATGTCAGATGATTTGCCCTTGTTACAGTGAACGGTGATCTTATCCAGTAATATTGTTCGGGGGCTGTTTCCTCTGGGAAATACTTGTTGAACTGTTCCAGTAGGTCTTGAAGGTGGGTAGTGATAGACTTCGTCACTATATGTTAACACTCAGTTCATTTTCCTCAATGAATTCGTCCAGCTCAGAAAACATGTCAATCCTACCCATTCCAACTCGCTCAGTCCAGCGCTCAAGTTTTCTAGTGAATGCGTAGATTTTATCATTCAGTGACATGATGCTTGTGTTTTCACCTTGCAATGACATAAAGGCCATTCAGTTTTTCAAATATGCAAGACAAATACACTAGCCTTGTTAACCAGTCAGGATCAGTGAGGTGGTCTGCGAGCTGGGACCCATGCTCCATCAGAAATAAGCACACTTCGTCCCGAAGCTCAAACAGGCGGCTGAATACATTCCCTCGCGAAAGCCTCCTTACTTCTGTGTGGAACAGCAAGCACTCATGCTCCGATCCCAGTTCGTTGAAATTTTTGTGAGGCGCCACTTGCAAGACTCTTGCTTTAAGACCTTTCTTTTTCTCCAGCATTGCTCCAACACCATCTGTACACACACCGATGCACTCACCCTAAGACAGTCCCTCTTCTTTTAGTTTGTTGTCAAGTTTTGTGAAAATGTCCTCGCCTGTGCACGCTTCCTCAAGCGCGGTGCAAAACAGAATGTCCTCGTTAAGTTTTCCTTCAAAACTGTATCTGACGAATACAAGCAGGGGAGAGTTTGATACATCTGTAGATTCATCTAATTGTAAAGCATATTTCCCTTTATGTCCTGGGTCATGTCAGAGATGCGCCGGGCAATAGTCCCGTTAGACAGAGGCACTGCTTCTTGCTCACGGGCCAGTTTATCCCCATGCATAGCCCGATTTATTGCTATAGCAGCAGGTTTGATAACACTTTAACATGATAACACACACACACACACACACACACACATATACATACATATATATATATATATATATATATATGATATACATATATATATGATATATATATATATATATATATCAATTATATGGACATTGTATGGGTTGGAAATACGAAAGAGAGTAGTAGTGTTTGAGGGAGATGAGTTATGAACATTATTGCATTATGTATGGCTCATAACCAGAAGGTTGCTGGTTCAAGCCTCATGAAGGCCAACCTGTGAATAAGACAAACAGCCCTTTGCTGTGGGGATGCACAATATATTGGCCACTACATCGGTATCGGCCGATATATGTTAATTTTTTTATGTTTTCATTTTCGTTATCAGCCTGATAAGAAAATTTGGTTGATTTATTAAAGCCAATAAATAATGGATTATTTCTTTCAGCTGAGACTCTTCAGATGTGCACTGTTCACCATGATGTTACTGAAATGCTTGAAATATGATTGGAGATCAAGTAAAAAAATAAATGAAAATAAAAATTCACTCAGATTTTGAGTATTTTAAAACTAGAATCATGTTTGCTACTGGTCACAGACTTTTATCCCCAATGGATTATATCAACAGATTTTCACATTCCCATTTTCAGTTTTCAACCAGTTTGTCCAGAGTTGAAACTGAACTGGTTTCCATCTCATCATCTTGTATATTTGATGCATTGTTCAGTATCAGCAAGAATTTTCTCGGCAATCCACGTTATGCATTTTTCACACTGGCAGGGAGTAGCGTGGATGGAGTCTAGAGGTGCTGGTGCTCTGTCAGAAGTGAGCTCCTGGGGAATGGATAACCATGTACATTAAGTGCTCTGCCAGTCTGTAGTCTCTCGGCTGCACAGCGGTGCTTTTGTTTGATGGGACGTGTCAAGGAGACCGCACAACTACGCTCTTTGAAACGAGTGATGGAAAATTGAATTCTTCTCCATATGTGGCATGCTCTTGCTTTAAATGGACGCTTATTGACGCCTCTGCATGGTGGCCCCTGATGACTGGTCCTCGGTCTGGGTCGATATTATCAATCAGCATGCCATGCAACCATTTCTCAGGAATTAACAGTACAGTACGACTATAGCTCCGCACAGAGCGCATTCTACTCGCCGTGTAAATCATCCGTTTAATAGTCATTGCATCGCATTGGGCTGTAATTGGATTTCTGCACTGTAACCGTCTCAGTTGACAGAGAATGTTGAGAGTCCATAAAGATTTCAGATGCTGTGACATCTAAAGGCAGGCCCTCTGCAGTGCTGTTCACCCACAATGTCTGTTAATCAATACGAGGAGGCAAAGCCGTCAACATGAGTGATGGGAAAAATTCAAGCTGCTTACGTTACTGGTCTTTGCTTTTTCGGTTGGACTTTTTCCACTGACGTAAAAAAATAAATAATAATTCACTTCATTCTCTCTATAAAAACCTCAAATATGCAGGTCATCCCTTCAAAATTAATTCAAATAAATGATTCTTAACTGAAATTGTAGGCTCCACATATTTAGAAACTATATCCACATTTGTCACATTTTTAGTAAGAATGGAGTAGATCTCCAAACTCATGGATTAGCTGTGTACATAAACTGAATAAGACAAAATGTATGGAGTTGATTTGAATTTTATGCCAAAGGCAATTTTACTTTCTTTAAATATCAGAAAAGTGGAAATTGGCAAAGACCATGTTTGTGGAGGGAGTTTGAAAGAGAGACAATGTGCATGCAAGAGGATGTTATGTGCGAGTTGTAGTGTGTATGCGAGAGAGGGCTTCATAATCCAGATACTTTTGAAAACGCATATTTTTCTTTGTTTTGGCCGTCCTTCCACACTGAGATGTTTTTGTCATGAGAAACATCCACAGATTAAGAAGGTAAATTGGTTAAATTTTGAGTTTAAATTGACTAGTTACATCTGTATTTCCAGAGTGGTACACTTAGTTAAGCAGTTTTGTAAGTGGGCACACACAGTCTTCGAAGCTGGCATATTTCTCCCTATCTGTCCCAGAATTCAGATGCTCAACAGCTGTGAAAATTATGCTGGAATATATTCCTATATTGGCTTCATGGTAATCATGGAATGAAGCACTGGCATCTGAAATGATATCTCTGTCTCCTATGGTAAACAAGCCAACACGCATTCATTAAAATGCTCTCGGCTGGGCTTCAAATGCGTATTGACCAGCTGGGTACAAATAGGAACCATTTCCCTCTATGAACTGACTGTATTTGTTCCAGTTTAGGATTGATTCTTCATCATGGTTATCATCAGAGGTTGGGAGGGAAGAAAATAAACGGTGTTATTGCAGTAAAATTGATTTGGAGTTAAAAAAAAATACTTATCTCTTCCTGGCAGATTGAGACTGCAGAAGGTTGCACCCATTGCAATGGTGAGGTGGTAGTTGAAGGCACAAGACAGAGATGAGTCTGTAACACAATGTTTACTGGTAAAACTCAGACAGGATAAACTCAACTAATATTAACAAGAACCGACAAGGGACTGAACATAACAGAGAGTATAAATACACAGGGTGAAATCAGGAAACTAACTAGACACAGGTGGAGGAAGATTAACTAATCAGGGATTAACAAGAACAGGTGCAGGCAAGACAGAACATAATAGTGACACCCATGTGGCTGCTACAATGGAAACATGTGATGCTTGTTTGTGTATGATTCAAAGGTATACTCCTATTCATTCATCAGAGTTGTTGTAGGAATAGTCAGTGCCAGCCACCAATACCCTTTAGCAAGCGATACCAGTTACAGTATAACTTGGTATGAAAATAGTGTTTATATTTTTTTAATTGGTTTTTATTTTTACATTTTCAGTTTTCATTTTAACTTTAGTTACAGTCTGAGGGTCGTTAACATGACAACAATGTACAAAACACATGTTTTTCCTGCTTTTTCACGTATAGATGCAATTTCAAAACGATTCCCGTTTACCCATGATCCGTAAAAATGACTTAAAACGCTGTATTATTCTAAAGGCCATTAGTTGGCGATGTCACTTTGAAAAGAAACACTACACAACTATAGACTGAACATGCATGACATCACCATTTTCACAAATGCATGTTTTTGAGTTTACACAGAGACCATAACAGTTTTATAAAACTTGCACTTTGAAACCTGTTTTAAAAAGTTTGAGTTTTCAGGCCCTCAAAAAGTTATTTATACAACCGTATACAATATACAAACGTCATGTGTATACATTATTTTTTAAGTCTATTTTAATTTTGATTAATTTTTATTTCTGTTTTAATTTCAATTATTTGGAAAAGTTGGCAACTAGCTGAAATATATATATATATATATATATATATATATATATATATATATATATATATATATATATATACAACCCATGTACTTACCTTATATTACCAGTACTTTCTAGGTAAGTACACTGTAAGTATTTTACTGTAAAATTAAGCGTTTCCAAGATGTTATGGTCAAGCTGATTGGATACTTCCCTGTTACTGCAAAGTTCCCAAAAACCCTCTAAACCAGTCAGCAGACTAGCTTGACCATGCTAAAGGACCAGCTAAGATCTACAAACAATCTAAGGATGGTGTAAAATATGTATTCTTTTTTAGCAGGGGGGATTTATTTAGGGCCCAAATTTGGGGCTGGGCTCTTTTGCCTTTGTAAGAAATCAGCAAAACCTAAAAATCACTTTGAATCCCAAATATATAGCAATGCAACGAGAACCACCCACAACACAATACAGTTTTTGTGGTGGTTTTTCATTAGAAAATACTCAAATTTTCTTCAGACATTTTTAATTTCATCATTGCAGTCTGACAGAGTACATGATTGGTCTTCCAGATCGTGATCACTGGCACATAATGCTTAATTGAATATTATCTGAGAAGTGAGTCTTTGGCCAAGACAGCTGTGGAGGTCTCATGTCAGAGAGGAATAACTGTTTACCTTCGTTTTTATAATTCAAGGGCACATCCCATTTCAGACAGTTAGCATTGTACATTTAATCAGACAAGAGGGAGTTCAATTCAGTCAATGAAGCTACTAGATAAGAAACCTTACAGCCTTGATGGGGACTACACTATTTAATATTCATATAATAATGAAAATGGACATATTTTAATGCATTCGCAGTTATATTGGCCCACACGTACAGTCAGGTCTAGGTTAGTCCTAGTTGCCTTCTCATTTTCCCCTGGTTGTTTGATGTCAGGTTAAAGGTCATATTGAACCCTGATGAGAGATTAAACACAATGTGTCATCGACGATGCCATACATACAAGTGGGTTGATTATATTCAGGTCCAGAGCCATGGCCAGAGATATGAATATCTAGATGCCGTATCAGCAGCTGTTTCTATTTACCATGATTCATCTGTACAGCCACCAAATTGGAAAAGTCTATATCTGTCTGTAAACACATGGAAGTCAAAGGCAGTGTTATTTTAGGATTATTTGTACACTGTTTTTTGTTTTTATGAATATGTTGAAATAGTTCTAATCCTTATATATTTTTTCATTTTAATTTGTTTGCCAAGCCGATGTTGATTCTTGTTTTATTACGAGCTCTGTCGCGTTCTCTTTTTGCCAGCAGACTCTCCTCTGTTCATTCATTTTACATTTTTACATTTTTTTTTACATTTCAAAACCATTGCCATTCTTCAGAGGTTTAAGATTTAGCTGCTCCTTGTCAAACTTTCTCCCTCGTTGTGATAACTAACCTCTGCCACACCATACATGCGTCACACCGGAGCAACTTTTCTCTTTTTACGGATGTGAGAGACACACCCGGGCGAGTGCACGCATCTACGCAATTTCCCACGAAAACCGTCCCGCCTGGTCTAAAATATAAACACTTATAATAGGCTTACCATAGTGAATCAAGGTAAGAGAAAAAGACGTTCTGGCAGACGGACTGATGACATATTAATGATGAAAATTTAAAAATTTGCTCATAAAAAAAAAAATATATATATATATCTTTAAAATTAGTTGTTTATGATGCGTGTGATCTAGAAAGCTTTTGGAAATATGCAAAAGGTTTTTTTTTTTCAGATATTTAATCTATAAACACTCGGCATGTCCGTTGAAAGCAGAACTTGAATGTTTCCATTGTTTCACTACTCTTACGGTCCATAAAAACAGGGAGCTTGTCAAACAAAGCATCTGATACAATTCAAATGTATCTTTCTTCTATCTCTTTGTGCTGACACTGCAGTCTAATACTACAGTTTTGCAGATAGACAGAATATAAATTGAAAATTTATGTTGCATTCCTCTTCAGACTCAGGAAAGGCACTTTTTTCACGACTTCTGAAATGAACTAATGTCATTTGTAGAGCGGGCACTCAAAATTTCAGTCTCACTGCATCCTCGGCAAGTCCACAGCAGCTGAGGAGATGAAATGCAGTATGCTGCCTAAACTGGTTATTGTGGTAAACCACAACAGACACAAACCATCAGTGTCCTCTTATCTAGTCCATTAGAAGACGTGTTTCTGCTTTCAGTACATGGCGCGGCTAAATTGAAGTCTGACACTGTAAATGAGACTAACAGAGCTTAGTTGGTTTAGGCCTATACTCTTTGTTCTCTCTCTGCAGTTGTTGCATTGTTTCAACGGTACCTGTAAATTTAATCTTTTGCTTGTAATTGGCTGCCTTTAGTGTTCATGAAAATAGTTTCATGTGTTCAGCGCTCATTAAAATAAATAGTTCACACCAAAAAGTAAATTATTTGTCATCATGTCATAATTTACTCAGCCTTATGTTGTTCCAAACCCTTTCATTTTTGTTGCGGAGGATCAAAGAAGAGGGTTTAAAGGAATGTTTACAGTGTTTTTTTTTTCTTCAGTACAATAAAAGTGGATGGTAACAGGTCCATAAAATAAACCATATATTTCCAGGTATTCTGAAGCCATACACTTTACTAAAAAAAAAAAAAAAAAGATTTCTATTTTAAATAAACTTTGTTAAATAAGGTTCCCGGCTTCCACAAAAATATGAAGCAGCACAACTGTTTTCAACATTGATCATACTAAGAAATGTTTCTTGAGCAGCAAATCATCATATTAGAATGATTTCTGAAGGATCATGTGACACTGAAGACTGGAGTAATGATGCTTAAAATTCAGCTTTGCCACATTTATAATACTGTAGTAATATTTCATAATATGAATGTTTTTATTTTTAATCAAATAAATGGAGATACAGCATAAGAAACTTCCTTCGAAAACGTCTCTGGTTACGTATGTAACCCTAGTTCCCTGAAGGGAACGAGACGCTGCGTGACAGCGCTTTGGGAACGCCCCTGCGTGAGTGCGTCATTAAGCACGTATGAAATCAGTCCAATGGCGAGACAGAACGTCATAGGCGGGTGACGTCATCGACCAGGAAACTATATAAGCACCCCAAAACACAAGCGCGTCAGCTTCTGATAAGACTGAAGCAAGTGCTCACGGGCATGCTGGGAGTATGCCATAGACACGCAGTGTCTCGTTGCCTTCAGGGAACTAGGGTTAGCGTTATTTTGGGAACGCTAATACCAACGTCGCCATACGAGCAAGTGTCCGTCGTGTGAAGTCAGAGCGCACATTCGGACGAAAGCACCTGCGCCCCTGGAGTGGAGCTGAAGTCGAGATGATAAAACTTCACGAATGTGTACGGTGAGGACCAGCCTGCCGCATCACAAACATCCTGGATTGATACTCCTGACAGGATAGCCTTAGAGGCAGCCAAACTCCTGGTTGAATGAGCCCGGACAGCCAAAGGAGAAGGCTGACCGGCAGACTCATAGGCAAGTGAGATGGCCTCGACCACCCACTTGCTCAACCTCTGCTTAGATACTGGACAGCCCTTCTTAGGGGGTCCAAAGCAAACGAATAGCTGTTAACTCTTTCTCCACAGGGCAGCTCTGTGGACGTACGCATCTAGGGCCCTAACAGGGCAAAGCAAATTTAGTTTCTCTTGGTCCGACGTCAGAATTGGAGGAGGACAGAAAGCCTGCAGTACAATAGGCCTGACCACATTGGTTGGTACCTTGGGAACGTATCCCGGCCTAGGTAGGAGGAAAGCCTTCACCATGCCTGGTGCAAATTCCAAGCACGAGGGAGAGACCGACAGAGCTTGGATATCTCCTATTCTTTTTAATGAAGATATAGCCAGAAGAAGGATAGTTTTAAGAGTGAGGAATTGCTCTGAAACTTCTTCAATGGGTTCGAACGGTGCTAGATAGAGACCTTCTAGAACAACCACCAGGTCCCAGGTCGGCACCTTCGTGCGAACTGCTGGCCTCAGCCTCAGAATGCCACGAAGGAAACGGGTTACAAGTGGGTGTCTCCCGAGAGAAGCACCACTCAAAGGGACGTGGTAAGCAGATAAGGCCGCCACATACACCTTCAGTGTGGAGTGGGATAACCCTGTGGAGAAACGCTCCTGAAGGAACTCCAGCACTGCACCCACCGGGCAGTTAACTGGGTCCAGCTGGTGTTCTCCACACCAAGAGGTGAACATTTTCCACCTCAAGGCATATAATTTCCTAGTGGCCGGAGCTCTGGAGTGGAGGATGGTCTCCACGACCTCAGTCTAGAGACCAGATTCTATGAGCTGGGCCCCCTCAGAGGCCAAGCCCACAACCTCCATAGATTTGGGCGGGGGTGAAGTATCGACCCGCTCGTTATTTTTAATTTCATCATTGCAGTCTGACAGAGTACATGATTGGTCTTCCAGATCGTGATCACTGGCACATAATGCTTAATTGAATATTATCTGAGAAGTGAGTCTTTGGCCAAGACAGCTGTGGAGGTCTCATGTCAGAGAGGAATAACTGTTTACCTTCGTTTTTATAATTCAAGGGCACATCCCATTTCAGACAGTTAGCATTGTACATTTAATCAGACAAGAGGGAGTTCAATTCAGTCAATGAAGCTACTAGATAAGAAACCTTACAGCCTTGATGGGGACTACACTATTTAATATTCATATAATAATGAAAATGGACATATTTTAATGCATTCGCAGTTATATTGGCCCACACGTACAGTCAGGTCTAGGTTAGTCCTAGTTGCCTTCTCATTTTCCCCTGGTTGTTTGATGTCAGGTTAAAGGTCATATTGAACCCTGATGAGAGATTAAACACAATGTGTCATCGACGATGCCATACATACAAGTGGGTTGATTATATTCAGGTCCAGAGCCATGGCCAGAGATATGAATATCTAGATGCCGTATCAGCAGCTGTTTCTATTTACCATGATTCATCTGTACAGCCACCAAATTGGAAAAGTCTATATCTGTCTGTAAACACATGGAAGTCAAAGGCAGTGTTATTTTAGGATTATTTGTACACTGTTTTTTGTTTTTATGAATATGTTGAAATAGTTCTAATCCTTATATATTTTTTCATTTTAATTTGTTTGCCAAGCCGATGTTGATTCTTGTTTTATTACGAGCTCTGTCGCGTTCTCTTTTTGCCAGCAGACTCTCCTCTGTTCATTCATTTTACATTTTTACATTTTTTTTTACATTTCAAAACCATTGCCATTCTTCAGAGGTTTAAGATTTAGCTGCTCCTTGTCAAACTTTCTCCCTCGTTGTGATAACTAACCTCTGCCACACCATACATGCGTCACACCGGAGCAACTTTTCTCTTTTTACGGATGTGAGAGACACACCCGGGCGAGTGCACGCATCTACGCAATTTCCCACGAAAACCGTCCCGCCTGGTCTAAAATATAAACACTTATAATAGGCTTACCATAGTGAATCAAGGTAAGAGAAAAAGACGTTCTGGCAGACGGACTGATGACATATTAATGATGAAAATTTAAAAATTTGCTCATAAAAAAAAAAATATATATATATATCTTTAAAATTAGTTGTTTATGATGCGTGTGATCTAGAAAGCTTTTGGAAATATGCAAAAGGTTTTTTTTTTTCAGATATTTAATCTATAAACACTCGGCATGTCCGTTGAAAGCAGAACTTGAATGTTTCCATTGTTTCACTACTCTTACGGTCCATAAAAACAGGGAGCTTGTCAAACAAAGCATCTGATACAATTCAAATGTATCTTTCTTCTATCTCTTTGTGCTGACACTGCAGTCTAATACTACAGTTTTGCAGATAGACAGAATATAAATTGAAAATTTATGTTGCATTCCTCTTCAGACTCAGGAAAGGCACTTTTTTCACGACTTCTGAAATGAACTAATGTCATTTGTAGAGCGGGCACTCAAAATTTCAGTCTCACTGCATCCTCGGCAAGTCCACAGCAGCTGAGGAGATGAAATGCAGTATGCTGCCTAAACTGGTTATTGTGGTAAACCACAACAGACACAAACCATCAGTGTCCTCTTATCTAGTCCATTAGAAGACGTGTTTCTGCTTTCAGTACATGGCGCGGCTAAATTGAAGTCTGACACTGTAAATGAGACTAACAGAGCTTAGTTGGTTTAGGCCTATACTCTTTGTTCTCTCTCTGCAGTTGTTGCATTGTTTCAACGGTACCTGTAAATTTAATCTTTTGCTTGTAATTGGCTGCCTTTAGTGTTCATGAAAATAGTTTCATGTGTTCAGCGCTCATTAAAATAAATAGTTCACACCAAAAAGTAAATTATTTGTCATCATGTCATAATTTACTCAACCTTATGTTGTTCCAAACCCTTTCATTTTTGTTGCGGAGGATCAAAGAAGAGGGTTTAAAGGAATGTTTACAGTGTTTTTTTTTTCTTCAGTACAATAAAAGTGGATGGTAACAGGTCCATAAAATAAACCATATATTTCCAGGTATTCTGAAGCCATACACTTTACTAAAAAAAAAAAAAAAAAGATTTCTATTTTAAATAAACTTTGTTAAATAAGGTTCCCGGCTTCCACAAAAATATGAAGCAGCACAACTGTTTTCAACATTGATCATACTAAGAAATGTTTCTTGAGCAGCAAATCATCATATTAGAATGATTTCTGAAGGATCATGTGACACTGAAGACTGGAGTAATGATGCTTAAAATTCAGCTTTGCCACATTTATAATACTGTAGTAATATTTCATAATATGAATGTTTTTATTTTTAATCAAATAAATGGAGATACAGCATAAGAAACTTCCTTCGAAAACGTCTCTGGTTACGTATGTAACCCTAGTTCCCTGAAGGGAACGAGACGCTGCGTGACAGCGCTTTGGGAACGCCCCTGCGTGAGTGCGTCATTAAGCACGTATGAAATCAGTCCAATGGCGAGACAGAACGTCATAGGCGGGTGACGTCATCGACCAGGAAACTATATAAGCACCCCAAAACACAAGCGCGTCAGCTTCTGATAAGACTGAAGCAAGTGCTCACGGGCATGCTGGGAGTATGCCATAGACACGCAGTGTCTCGTTGCCTTCAGGGAACTAGGGTTAGCGTTATTTTGGGAACGCTAATACCAACGTCGCCATACGAGCAAGTGTCCGTCGTGTGAAGTCAGAGCGCACATTCGGACGAAAGCACCTGCGCCCCTGGAGTGGAGCTGAAGTCGAGATGATAAAACTTCACGAATGTGTACGGTGAGGACCAGCCTGCCGCATCACAAACATCCTGGATTGATACTCCTGACAGGATAGCCTTAGAGGCAGCCAAACTCCTGGTTGAATGAGCCCGGACAGCCAAAGGAGAAGGCTGACCGGCAGACTCATAGGCAAGTGAGATGGCCTCGACCACCCACTTGCTCAACCTCTGCTTAGATACTGGACAGCCCTTCTTAGGGGGTCCAAAGCAAACGAATAGCTGTTAACTCTTTCTCCACAGGGCAGCTCTGTGGACGTACGCATCTAGGGCCCTAACAGGGCAAAGCAAATTTAGTTTCTCTTGGTCCGACGTCAGAATTGGAGGAGGACAGAAAGCCTGCAGTACAATAGGCCTGACCACATTGGTTGGTACCTTGGGAACGTATCCCGGCCTAGGTAGGAGGAAAGCCTTCACCATGCCTGGTGCAAATTCCAAGCACGAGGGAGAGACCGACAGAGCTTGGATATCTCCTATTCTTTTTAATGAAGATATAGCCAGAAGAAGGATAGTTTTAAGAGTGAGGAATTGCTCTGAAACTTCTTCAATGGGTTCGAACGGTGCTAGATAGAGACCTTCTAGAACAACCACCAGGTCCCAGGTCGGCACCTTCGTGCGAACTGCTGGCCTCAGCCTCAGAATGCCACGAAGGAAACGGGTTACAAGTGGGTGTCTCCCGAGAGAAGCACCACTCAAAGGGACGTGGTAAGCAGATAAGGCCGCCACATACACCTTCAGTGTGGAGTGGGATAACCCTGT
Source organism: Siphateles boraxobius (assembly GCF_051911475.1). Classification (NCBI taxonomy): domain Eukaryota; kingdom Metazoa; phylum Chordata; class Actinopteri; order Cypriniformes; family Leuciscidae; genus Siphateles; species Siphateles boraxobius. The sequence goes on along the minus strand of NW_027509193.1, from coordinate 28,947,234 downwards.
GGAGAAACGCTCCTGAAGGAACTCCAGCACTGCACCCACCGGGCAGTTAACTGGGTCCAGCTGGTGTTCTCCACACCAAGAGGTGAACATTTTCCACCTCAAGGCATATAATTTCCTAGTGGCCGGAGCTCTGGAGTGGAGGATGGTCTCCACGACCTCAGTCTAGAGACCAGATTCTATGAGCTGGGCCCCCTCAGAGGCCAAGCCCACAACCTCCATAGATCTGGGCGGGGGTGAAGTATCGACCCGCTCGCCTGAGAGAGAAGGTCCCTCCTCATCGGAATCTCCAGAGGAGAGCCGTCGAGGAGAGAAATTAGGTCCGCAAACCAAACTCGGGCCGGCCTGTACGGGGCTACCAACAGTAGACTGACCCCGTCCTGTCGAACGCTCTCCAGAACTCCTGGGAGCAGAGCAATCGGGGGAAATGCGTACAGGCGTGACCTCGGCCACTCCTGTACCGTCGCGTCCAACCCCAGAGGGGCTGGAGGACTTAGGGAAAACCACAGTTCGCAGTGTGATGTTTACCTGGATGCAAATAGGTCTACCTCGGCACGACCGAAATGTTTCCATAGGAGATCCACCACCTCGGGGTGGAGTCTCCACTCCCTGGGCCTCAGCCCCTGCCTCGACAGGATGTCTACCCCCTGATTCAAATACCCCGGGATATAAATCGCCCTCAGTGAAAGAAGCTTCCCCTGGGACCATAGAAGGATCTGGCGAGCCAGCTTGTATAACGGGCGCGAACGCAGACCCCCCTGATGGTTTATATAAGAGACCACCAATGTGTTGTCTGACCGGACAAGAACATGGTGACCTCTCAGGTCTGGGAGGAAGTGTTTCAGAGCCTGAAACACCGCCATCATTTCTAGACAATTTATGTGCCAATGAAGATGATGGTCCTGCCACAGACCCTGGGCCGAGCGACCACTCATGATCGCCCCCCAGCCTGTGAGAGAGGCGTCCGTCGTTAGTGTTACACGACGACACGGAGCCCCCAACACAGGACCTAGGGACAGGAACCAAGGTTCTTTCCACATAGCCAGAGCACGGAGACACGTCGCATGACCCTGATCTTGCGGAGCGGGTTTCCCCTCGGGGAGAACCCCTTGGTCCTGAGCCACCACTGCAGTGGTCTCATGTACAGCAGGCCGCAAGGTATAACGTTGGACGCTGCTGCCATCAGACCCAGAATCCTCTGATATAGTGATTGACTGGCCTAAATTTGCCTGTTTGACGGCTAAGAGAATCGAAGCTATACGAGCAGGAGACAGACGTGCCTGCATCGTCGTCAAATCCCAAACCACGCCCAAAAAGTGGTCCTCTGTACTGGAGAAAGCACACTCTTCTTGGCGTTGAGCCTCAACCCCAACTTTTTGATATGGGCGAGAACGACATCTCGATGCCGAATCGCCCGATGCTCCGATTGAGCCAGAATCAACCAATCGTCAATATAGTTTAAAATGCGGATGCCCTGGAGTCGCAGCGGAGCCAGAGCTGCATCCATACATTTCGTGAAAGTTCGGGGAGACAGTGCTAGGCCGAACGGAAGAACCCGATACTGGTACGCTTCGCCCCCGAAAGCGAACCTCAGGAACTTCCTGGGTTGTGGAAGGATGGAAATGTGGAAGTACGCGTCTTTTAGATCTATCGTGACAAATCAGTCCTCGGACCTGATCTGTGACACGATCTGCTTGAGAGTAAGCTTTTTGAATTTGAGCTTCCCTACTGAGCGATTTAACAGGCGCAGATCTAAAATTGGACGCAACCCCCCATCCTTCTTTGGAACGATGAAATATCGGCAGTAACAACCCAACTCTCTGCTGGGAGGAAGAACTCGTTCTTTCGTTTCCTTCAGCAGGAGAGTTTTCACCTCCTGTTCCATAACCATAGCCTGCTCGGGGCCCACCACTGTGGGCAGAACCCCTCTGAAGCGAGGCGGGCGTGATCTGAACTGAATCGCGTACCCCTTCTCGATAGTCTGCAGGACCCAATGAGATACATTTGGAAGGCTTTTCCACTCTGCCAAAAATTCTACTAAGGGTACCAGTCTCTCGAGACTGGCCTCTGGACTATTTTGAGTGGCAGACACAGTGCCCTGTAACGGCGCACCGGCAGGGAACAACTGGTCTGACCACTCTAAACCGCTCCTCAGAGCAGGCGGCCACCCCTCGGGAAAGCGCTCGCTGGGACCGTCTACGCCCGGCACGCAGGCGGGGTTGGCAGAACGGGCCCCTGAGGGCACCGAGAGAGAACGGGCGCTGTGTACTGCAGCGAACACCTTTCTCTCTTGGTGGGGACCACCCTCAGTACCCTGACGTTTCTGGCGTCAGGGCTTCTTCTTCGACGAAGCCTTCCTGGCGACAATAACCGTCCTCAGATCAGCCTTGCCCCTGGAAGACCTCATCTGAGAGCGCCGCGCCTCGGCCCAGTCTTGGTGGGGAGGAGCACGAGACGCGACACTCCTTTTCTGTTGCGCCCGGTGTGAGGAGCTACAGGGGGAGAAATTTCTGGAGCGCCGCCGCCTGCTTTTTCTCTTCCTGAAACCTCTCGATGACCGAATTCACTGAGTCACCGAAGAGGCCAGCAGTTGGAAGCGGGGCGTCCAGGAGAAAAGATTTTTCCTTTTCTTTCATTTTGGATAAATTCAACCATAAGTGTCTCTCTGTTGCCACCATGGCTGCCATAGAACGGCCCACTGATTTGGCCGTCTCCTTGGTAGCACGGAGAGATAGATCTGCTGCCTGCACTAATTTCATCCCCCTCACTCATATCTTTTAATAGGTCTGCTTGATATGCTTGTAATATCGACATAGTATGTAAGCAGGCTGCCGCTTGACCTGCCGCCGAGTAAGCTTTGCCCACCAAAGCCGAGGTATTTCTTAATGGCTTTGTGGGCAATGCCAGTGTCTTAAATCACGATGCCGTATCTGGAGATAGATGGCTCGCTAGCGTTTCTTCAGCCTTAGGCATCGCCCCATAACCATAATTCTTAGCCCCAGAAATAGTTGAATAAACAGATGTTTGCTGGCTAAATATTCTGGATGACACTGGTCTTTTCCATGACCTCGACACCTCGGTGTGGAGGTGCATGCTGCACTCCCATACAAACAACACACAACACACAGAACGTGAGTGTCCCCACCCGTGATATAACATGGGCAGGGATGAACACACTTTCTGAACTGCTGTTCGCTCGCCATATTATATATATATATTTATATATATATATATATATATATATATATATATATATATATATATATATCGTCTCTTTATAGTTTTTTTATATATGAAAAACTCCTGCCTAGCAAATTTCTAAGGACAGACAAAAACACTTTGAGACACAGACTGATATATTCACACACAGAGCGCTTGCTGAAGACTCAGAAGCTGACGCGCTTGTGTTTTGGGGTGCTTATATAGTTTCCTGGTCGATGACGTCACCCGCCTATGACGTTCCGTCTCGCCATTGGACTGATTTCATACGTGCTTCATGACGCACTCACGCAGGGGCGTTCCCAAAGCGTTGTCACGCAGCTCGAGTTCCCTGATAGGGAACAATTGGATATATATATATATATATATATATATATATATATATATGTATATATCCCCAAACCTTTGAACAGTAGTGTTTATAGTAAAACTTTATTACAGGCTCTAGGCCCAACAACAGGACATACACCACACAAAAAGAAGAAAAAGAAAATTACATAAACATATACAATACACCCTTTTTCACAAAAATCTTAAAAGGCACTTATACCAATGCTTCCATAGGTGTAATTGATATCGGACCGAGCTACACCTGGGATTTGTGAGCCTTACTATAATATAGTTTCGTGACTCATCAAGTCGCCCCATAAACACATTAGGTTCCTCAGGAGGGCTTGTAAACAACTTAGCCTCAAGTCACAAAAAAACTTACTTGCGCTGCTGCTCCTGGGCTTCTTCAGCAGTATCCTCAGACAATCATTATATGCTACCTGCAGTTTGCGCATGGTCTCCTTTCTGTAGTTGTAATAAACGCACTCAAACTAAATGGATAATCTCGTCTTTAAAATATTGCTTGACTGCCTTTTGTATGAAAAAGAGCAGCTCAGACATTATTCTGCTAAATGTATTTTTGTTACATGCAATAAAAGAAAGACATAAGGTTTGAAAGGACATGAGGGTGAGTATCTTTTATTTAAACTGTCACTTTAAAGGGTTACACTTTATTTTAAGGTGTCCGTGTTACAGTGTAATTATGCATTATGTATTATTATAGTAATAATAATTATCTACATGTACTTACTATAGGGTTAGGATTGGGATTTGGTTCAGGGTTAGTTGCATGTAATTATGCATAATTATAGTTATTACTACAGTTACTACTTGTAAAATGTGTAACAATGACACTGTAAAATAAAATGTTACCCTTTTAAGTCTCCTCAAGCAATTTAAAACATTTTATGGATGTAATAACAGAAGCACATTTTGCATGTTTGATTGCCCATCATGCAGCAGAGGGCAGTAGCATAGCATACAAGACTGAACATATCACCACTTTCTGCTTATCTCACATTCTGGAAAAAACATCTCGTCCTGGCAGAGGTGAGGAATGGGATTTGTTCAAACATGGACATCACACTTTTCAAAGTAGGATACATTTCCATATTTATGATGTCAGCAGGGTGAAAGAGCCCCTTTGCTTCTTGTGTTCGAAAAAATCAAATGTGTCTGTGGACATTGAATCAAAGAGGGGAGGGGGCTGTTTTGGAGGCAAAAAAAAAAAAAAAAAAGACGACATCTGCCTTGATCTCGTCAAAGTGAGGGTTCTGGTGAGTCATAGCCGAACCTTTTAGAAGAGCCGGGGATGCTCGTCAGGAGGTGAACAGATGAGAATTAATCTAAAGACGAAGTGTAAATTACCCCATCTCTATAAGAGATGAAAGACAGGACTAGAGAAATCTAAAAATTGGAACTTAAAAACAGAAAAGAGAGGGAAAAAGGTGATGAATGGCAAACAGAGATTGACTGTTTCCAGTGCTTCATGCACTGTCGACCCCCCCGTGGCAGGTGGGCTCATTTCCATAAAACTCTTCTGCCTTCGTCTGACAAGAGAGAAAACATCTAGCACGGCTCCAAAGCAGGACAGAATATCAAGATTCCCAGGATGTCTCGCAGCTATTTCTTTATCACTGCTTACCGCTTGCGTGTCGGCACACATAAATCTTTATGAATACATTTGCGGCAATATTTTTCCCCTGATATGACATGTCTTATAAATTCACTGTATCCTGACAATCATTGTAGGCCATCATCCACCATTTTTATGATCAAATTAGGAACACATAATCAGTTGTCCTGCACTATTTGAATCAATTTTCTGAAGTCACGTGAATACTGGGAATCACAACTAACAGGGAATGTTCTCGGAACTTTTGCCAATTCTGGTAAAGCGATGAGCAAGCGTTCTTCCAGTAACCTTAATAAAATGTTTGTTCAAAGTAAGAGTGTTCTCAAAACTTTGGCATAAAACTGGACATTTTGAATGTTCATAGACCATTCAGAAATAACATTTTCATAATGGCAACGTTAGCAAAATGTTCTTATGGAAGACGAATGACCCTAACAAAATAACTAACCATGTCCATGTTATTTTATATCATTGAGATACTATTATTTTTAGTAAATTATTTTATTTCAGTTAACATTTATTTTTTGTATCAGGTATTTTCTTTTATAGTTTTAGTTAACTATAACTCTGATGCTAACTTTACCCACATAAACCTCAAAGACTGACAGGCATTGAGCAGGACACCTTTCTCACGTTCCAGTCTCTAAAGAGTCTGTAGTGGTCTATAGAAGGCATTATGGCACAAAACTACTGCAAAGTGACTGTCAAAATCTGTTTATGTTGCCTGAGTGAAATGCATTATCACATTTATATAAAACCACATTATAAGGTCAGAACAGAGTAATCAGTTATGTATTGCTATGCAAAGCAATGTATTCATCAGTAATGTATTTGCTGCTTGTCTTGAGTACATAGAGAATATTGCATATGTTGTGTCCTTCATAATCGATTCGGTAAACAAAACAATATGCTCAAACAGCTGGAGTGACCTGCATCGGGACACTATTGATTTTTGATTACTGATAACCGATCTGGAGGCGGGACGATATTGAAGCATGAGGTGTGACATGTGCCCCCTATTGGGAAACAGATTGATACCCAACTTACCTGGGTCAATGGGTTCCTAATTCATTACAGTCAATTGCTGTCTGTACTAATTGAGTCACAGATCACTGATGATAAGGACAGTGTTGTGTAGAAAGAAAACAGACGCTTAAGCTTCTGTCTCGCTATAGTGAGTGATTTGGCTTAATGAGGTCGTACCTAATGCATTTTTTCACTGCTTGTTGGCACTATTCTAAACGTCAGTGAAAAACATTAAGCAGTTGTTGATTGTTTTAAAATTGTTACCCCATTTTGGTGCATGAAATGCATCCTAATTTCATGGTGGATCTGTGCTGCCTTTTCAAAATGTGCTCTTAGTGTTTCCCCTGGCCCCGCTAATGTAGAAAGATTGAAAGGAGAACCTAAAATTTCATCTCGGTTGAGAAATTCAAACTGTTTTGTGATCTAGCTTTGGGAAACTCGCTGTGAATTTGTACACAGCAGGAGTCTCTATCAGCAGTGGCTGCACTGGCAGATAATCTGTTTCATTTGTGAGGAGAAATATTGTGGTGTTCACAGAGAGCCTTTCTGTATCTGTTTATAACAGAGGACTACACAGAGGTCTAACATGTATTTCCATGTTTTTAGGTGACAGTCATGTTATATTTAAGGGAATAAAGGCATTTTTTCCCCAAATGTCAAAATACAATTTTTAATGTGCAAAGATGACCATAAATAAGATATTTGGTGTAAAAGTATAAACACCATGGCACTTTTGACATCTTTATTTTAAATGATGATTTTTTGGGGGTTTGTGTGAGTGGTCCGACAGCTAATTTGATTTGAACAAACCCATAATGGACATAAAAAAGACCTCAAATCATGCAGCATTTGGAAAAGTACTGTGCTTGTACAAAAGAAAATTTCAGCAAGGATGCAGTAAATTGGTCAAAAGGGAAAGTAAAAATATTAAAAATGCTACAAAAGATTTCTGTTTCAAATAAATGCTCTTTGAACTTTCTATTTTCAGCACAACTGTTTTCAACATTGCTAAAAAAAAATAAGAAATGTTTCTTGAGCGTCAAATCAGCATATTAGAATGATTTCTGAAGAATCATGTGACACTGAAGTCTGGAGTAATGATACTGAAAATTCAGCTTTTTCACTAAAGTAATAAATAACTGTTACGGCTGGTGTGGTAAACAACACACACGAGTGGGAAAATACTCAAGGAAGTCTTTAATATTGATCAAACATAGGACCTCAGGAGAAATGCGTTAAGCACATCAACCTAAATGTAAACGACAGCCAGCAGTGAACTGAGGAAACTAACTGGTTAAATACACAACGAGTAATCAAGGGGGAACAGAACAGGTGTGGAACTAATTACAAACCATGACAACAGATAAACAAACCAGAACTAATGCCCGGTACACATCGTACACTTTCGGGCAGTCCCAGACAAAAGATGACCAACCGTGGCTATTTCTGTGGTCGTGGCTCCTAAACGATGGTCGTACGTCGTACAGTGAGAGAGGTTGAAAGACGGCCATTGTTGCGGTCTTGCGACCAAAGATAGCCAGCGATTTGTCAGAAATTTGGGCTGATCATCTCACAGTGCTGCTACGACCGTCTACTGACTAGACAATAAAAATGCAACATGCAATGGCATATTGATCAAAGCTACATGGCACTAAAACTTAAAACTAAGTTTATCTCAAGCTCCATTTGCTAAATTGGCATGCCAAGTTGGCCTCTTTTCCCTAGCCATGACCGCGTCCATATTCTCCTCTTTTCTTCAGAGCACATAGCACACAATTGCCAAAGTGTGATTCATCTGGCTCTATCCGTTTACCACTAGAGCATCCTGATGACGTGTTTTTCTTCTATGCTAACTTGCGTCGTAGCCATATGATTCAATAGGTGTCATTAGTCTACATACATGTCATACCAAAGTTCATTAGATCCAGTGTGATTTGTAATGATCTTATAGGACTGCCGAAATCACATAAGGCATAAGGCAAAATGGAGACGATGAAAACCAAACCAAAAAAGGCATGCACATAGTAACATTTGAGTTTGAGTTGACATTTTGAGTGGAAACAGTCAATCTGCAATATGTCACAATATTACTGTATTTACTGTATTATTATTTTTTAAATCCCAAACGTTTGAATAGCAGTGAACATTGGAGCTCTAGCTTGTAATTTTCTAACCAATTTGACTTAACTTGTTTTGCCTGGCAAATGAAACGGGTAAAAAAAAAAAAAAAAAAAAAAAAAAAAAAAAAAAAAAACCTTGTCTGAGCCACAGAAAGTGATAGAAAATGGATAGTGTCCCTTAAAACAGCTTAATAATCAACTAAACATGCTCTAGAATCCTCCCAACATACCTTAACACCATTGAATTGCACCGTAAATAGTAACTATCTAAGAATACCTTAGCAATCGCATAGCAAAGCATAGTAACCAGACAACAACACATTGAGAATCCACCTTGCAATGTTTTTGCATTGGCAAGCATAGCTCACCTTTTCATCAGCAAATGTAAATATTGAGTTATTTTTGCATTTCTGGTGCCGCTAGTGGTGCAGAAATGACACCCTTCACCTTGAAGAAGATGATGCCAAATGTAATTACATCAGCATCATCCATCATGCCACTTCTATAGTTGTAATCCTCTTTTAGCTCATAGAACTGCTCTAATAAATGCCTTGCGTTACATTTCAATGACCTGGATGATGATACTTGTGATGAAAAGTGATTGTCATATAGCAGAATTTGAAGAGCTACAATAAACTGCACGGTTCAGTTCTGTTTGATTTTTATTCAGGCGGGTCTTTGTCTTCCTGCCTTTGTGTCCTCACCTCGTGGAAACTGATCCTAGCATTGGGACTCCGAGGGGCTCGAGTCACTGTGACACGGCGCTCAGCCAGAATCCATATCCACACCAGCCTTCCATTTGTCCTCATATCCCGCTTGACACTTTCCATGAGAACAAATACATTCTCACCTCTCTGACAATATAAAGGAAAAAACTTGTGGCTGCTGGCACCATTAAAGGCTTTAAAGGAATGTTCTATCAATTAGAGAGATTGAAAAAAAAAAAATTTTAGTTGTGCTATTTAACAACATTGACATTTTACATTTTGTTTCAATTTTGTAGTGAATGTGAATTTTATAAATTTGAATTTTAGCCATTTAACAAAACTAAACATTTTGTTATAAAATTGCACTCCAAATAAGAATTCAGTTCCCTTTCAAGGGAACTTCGAGCTGCGTCAAACGCTGCGGGAACGCCCCTGCGTTGTGCGTCATGAAGCACGTATGGAATCAGCCCAATGGAGAGATGAAACGTCATAGGCGGGTGACGTCATCGACCAGGAAACTATAAAGCACCCCAAAAACACAAGCGCATTAGCTTCTGTGCTTTCAGTCGCGCTACATGTGAATCTGTCCCTGTGTGATATTGTCTGTCTTACATACCCTGCACCACACAAACAATTTATCCCTATATATATATATATTGAGAGATTATGGCGGACGAACAGCAGTTTAGAAAGTGTGTTCCTCCCTGCTCGCGTTATTTAACGAGCGGGGATACACATGATCTTTGTGTTGTTTGTTTGGGAGTTCAGCATGCCCAGTTTGCTCTCGAGGGAGCAGACTGTGAGCATTGCGAGCGTTTGATCGCTCTTTGAGGAGAGCGGTTCGGTGCGCGCTCCCCGCGGTTTGGGTCCCGCTTCTGCCGAGGCAGAGCGGCGGCGCTTATCGTGGGGATCGCAGATGGATCTCACAGCGGGGTTTGAGACGGGCTCTGCCTTATCTCTCCCTTCACCTGTGAGATCCAGTGCCTCAGTCCCGGGTTCGGAAGCACGCGCTGCGGTTTCTTCCGCTCGGGCTGAGGCACCAATGCTGCAGCTATCCAGTTCTGAGGAACTTGATGTTGTTAGTGTTGAGGGAGATGTGGAGGATTCGCCACCCCACACTCCTGAGAGTGATGAGCTTATGGAGGTGTTAACAAGAGCTGTTGAAAAACTTAATATTGAATGGCCAGTGACTAGACAGGAGTCTGTTTCTAAATCAAAGTTGGATGAGAGATTTTTGCCGTCACGTGTGCAGCCTCCACGCCGGTGCCTGCCGTTTTTCCATGATCTCCACACCGAGGTGTCGAAATCATGGAGAAAACCGGTGTCATATAGAGTGTTTAGTCCCCAGACTTCAACATACGCTAATATTATGGGAGCCAAGGCTCATGGTTATGGTGCTTTGCCTCGTGTGGAAGAGACGCTTGCGAGCCATCTCTCCCCCGAAGCAGCATCATCTTTTAAGGCACCGGCATTACCCACCAAGCCTTTAAGAAACACTTCGGCTTTGGTGGGTAAAGCATATTCGGCAGCAGGTCAGGCTGCGTCATGTCTGCATACTATGTCAATCTTGCAGGCATACCAGGCTGATCTGCTAAGGGACATGAGTGAGAGTGAGGAGGTCAGTACTGACGTAGTTCGCGAACTGCGTCAGGCTGCTGATTTATCCCTGCGTGCCACCAGAGAATCGGCCAAATTAATGGGTCGTTCTATGGCAGCTCTGGTGGCCGCAGAAAGACATTTGTGGTTAAATCAGACTAATATTAAAGAGAGAGAAAAAGCTTTTCTTTTAGATGCTCCTCTTTCTCCCATGGGGTTGTTTGGTGATGCTGTGAATTCAGTTATCGATAAATTCCAAGAAGAAAAGAAACAAACTGCAGCTTTTAAAAAGTTTCTTCCCCTTAAAGTTCATGTCCCTGGGGCTGCTGGGCGGGAGCAGCCCCGGCCGTCTTCGAGCTCATCACATAGAGCGCAGCAGAGGCAGAGTGTCGCGTCTCGTGCTCCCCCTGCTGGACAGTGGGCTCAGCCGCGACACTCTCAGCCGAAGCCTTCTCCCAGTAGAACTGATCTGAGGACAGTTATATTGGCTAAGAAGGCTTCGGCTAAGAAGAAGTCCTGACGCCAAGCCGTTCAGGATGCTGAGGGTGGTCCCCACCGAGGCGGAAAGGTGTTCACCTCTTTTTACGGTGCCCATTCCTCCTCGGTGCCCTCAGGGGCTCGTTCTGCCAACCCCGCCTTTATGCCGGGGCACAGACGATCCCAGCGAGCGCTTTCCCGAGGGACGCTCGCTCCCTCTGAGGAGGGTCTCAGAGCGGTCAGACCAGTAGTTCCCTGCCGGTGCGCCGTTACAGGGCGCTGCGTCTGCTGCTCAAGTTACACCAGAGGCCAGTCTCGAGAGGCTGGTACCCTTAGTAGAATTTCTGGCAGAGTGGAAAAGCCTTCCAAAAATATCTCATTGGGTCCTGCAGACAGTAGAAAAGGGTTATGCTATCCAGTTCAGGTGTCGTCCACCAAAATTCAGAGGGGTTCTGCACACAGTGGTGGGCCCCGAGCAGGCTCTGGTATTGGAACAAGAGGTGAAAACGCTCCTTCAAAAAGAGGCTATAGAACGGGTTCCTCCTCCCAGTTTGGAGTCAGGTTATTACAGCCGATATTTCATCGTTCCAAAGAAGGATGGGGGGTTGCGTCCAATTTTAGACCTGCGCATATTGAATCGCTCGGTAGGGAAGCTAAAATTCAAGATGCTCACTATCAAGCAGATCGTGTCTCAAATCAGGTCCGAGGACTGGTTTGTCACGATAGATCTGAAGGACGCATACTTCCATGTGTCCATCCTTCCACAACACAGGAAGTTCCTGAGGTTCGCCTTCGGGGGCGAGGCGTACCAGTACAGGGTTCTTCCGTTTGGCCTAGCTTTATCTCCCCGCACTTTCACGAAATGGATGCAGCACTAGTGCCTCTGAGGCTTCAGGGCATTCGTATTCTCAATTACATCGACGATTGGTTGATTTTAGCTCAGACCGAGCAGATGGCGGTTCGGCATCGAGATGTCGTCCTCGCTCATATCAGAAAGTTGGGGTTGAGGCTGAACGCAAAGAAAAGTGTATTATCTCCTTCCCAGAAGACCACTTTTCTGGGTGTCGTTTGGGATTCGGTATCGATGCGGGCGCGACTCTCTCCGACCCGCATCGCTTCGATTCTCTCAGCTGTGAAACAAGTGAAGCTAGGCCACTGCTTCTCACTGTCACTCACTGTCACTCACTGTCAAACAGTTTCAGAGACTGTTGGGTCTGATGGCAGCAGCGTCCAACGTTATACCTTGTGGCCTGTTGTACATGAGACCGCTACAGTGGTGGCTCAGGACCAAGGGATTCTCCCCGAGGGGAAATCCGCTCCGCACGTTCAAAGTCACGCGGCGCTGCCTTCGTGCTCTGGTCATGTGGAGAGAAACTTGGTTCCTATCCAAAGGTCCTGTGCTGGGGGCTCTTTGTCGTCGCATAACGCTAACGACGGATGCTTCCCTCACAGGGTGGGGGGCGGTCATGAGTGGTCGCCCAGCCCAAGGTCTGTGGCAGGATCATCATCTTTCGTGGCACATAAATTGTCTAGAGATGTTGGCTGTGTTTCAGGCTCTGAAACACTTCCTAACAGACCTGAGAGGCCGTCATGTGTTAGTTCAATCAGACAACACGTCGGTGGTCTCTTATATAAATCATCAGGGGGGCCTGCGGTCTCGCCGGCTTTACAAGTTGGCCCGTCAGATCCTCCTGTGGTCCCAAGGGAAGCTACTATCTCTGAGAGCAATGTATCTCCCTGGGTATTTGAATGTGGTAGCAGACTCCCTGTCGAGGCAGGGGCCGAGGCCAGGGGAATGGAGACTCCACCCCGAGGTGGTGGAGCTCCTTTGGTTGAGTTTCGGTCGCGCCGAGGTGGACCTATTCGCTTCCAAGGAGACCACTCATTGTCATCGGTGGTTCTCCATCACTCTTCCAGCCCCCCTGGGGTTGGATGCTATGGTGCAGCCGTGGCCGAGGTCACGTCTGTACGCCTTTCCCCCGATTGCTCTGTTACCAGGAGTTCTGGAGAGGGTCCGCCGGGACGGGGTCAGTCTACTACTAGTAGCCCCGTTCTGGCCGGCCCGAGTATGGTTTGCGGACCTGATTTCTCTCCTGGACGGTTCTCCTTTGGAGCTCCCGGTCAGGAGGGATCTACTCTCCCAGGCGGGGGGCACGATACTTCACCCCCGCCCAGAATTGTGGAAACTGTGGGCTTGGCCTCTGAGGGGGCCCAGCTCATAGACTCCGGTCTCTCAACCGAGGTTGTTGAGACCATTCTTAACTCCAGAGCTCCATCCACGAGGAAGCTTTATGCCTTGAAGTGGAAACTTTTCACTTCTTGGTGTGGAGAACACCTGCAGGACCCAGTTAACTGCCCAGTGGGTGCAGTGCTGGAATTCCTGCAGGAGCGCTTCTCCACAGGGTTATCCCCCTCCACACTAAAGGTGTATGTGGCGGCACTAGCTGCTTACCACGTCCCTTTCAGTGGAGTTTCTCTTGGGAGACACCCGCTTATAACTCGTTTCCTCCGTGGCACTTTGAGGCTGAGGCCAGCAGTTCGTACGAGGGTGCCGACTTGGGATCTGGCCATTGTATTAGAAGGTCTTTCCCTAGCTCCTTTTGAACCTATCGAAGAAGTTCCCGAGAAGTTTCTCACTTTTAAGACTATCTTTTTGCTTGCTATCTCTTCACTAAAAAGAATCGGAGATTTGCAGGCTCTGTCGGTTTCACCCTCGTGCCTGGAATTTGCACCTGGCATGGTTAAAGCTTTTCTGCATCCTAGACCAGGTTACGTTCCTAAGGTTCCTACTAATATTGTTAGACCTACGGTTCTGCAGGCTTTCTGTCCTCCTCCATTTATGTCATCGGACCAGGAGAAACTTAATTCACTCTGCCCTGTTAGGGCATTAGACGCTTATGTCCACAGAGCTGCCCTGTGGAGGAAATCAGAACAACTTTTTGTATGTTTCGGGCCACCCAGGAAAGGGTGTCCGGCGTCTAAACAGAGAATGAGCAAGTGGGTGGTTGAGGCTATCTCACTTGCTTATGAGTCGGCTGGCCAGCCTTCACCTTTGGTTGTCCGAGCTCACTCTACCAGGAGTATGGCTGCTTCTAAAGCTCTTTTGTCGGGGGTTTCCCTGAGTGATGTTTGTGATGCGGCTGGATGGTCTTCACCGCATACTTTTATTAAGTTCTATGACCTAGACTTAAGCTCTACCCCTGGGGCACAGGTGCTCTCGTCCTCTGTGCGCTAGTCTCACATGACGGTCATTTGGTCCTATGGCGACGTGGGTATTCGCGTTCCCGCAGCGTTTGACGCAGCTCGAAGTTCCCTTGAAAGGGAACGTCTCGGTTACGTATGTAACCCTAGTTCCCTGATAGGGAACGAGACGCTGCGTCGCTCCGCCATACTCCCGGCACTCCCGTTAGCGCTTCCTTCAAGCCTATCAGAAGCTAATGCGCTTGTGTTTTTGGGGTGCTTTATAGTTTCCTGGTCGATGACGTCACCCGCCTATGACGTTTCATCTCTCCATTGGGCTGATTCCATACGTGCTTCATGACGCACAACGCAGGGGCGTTCCCGCAGCGTTTGACGCAGCGTCTCGTTCCCTATCAGGGAACTAGGGTTACATACGTAACCGAGACGTTTCTTTGAGATGATGTTTTAGTTGGAAATAAACAAAGATTATTGGAGTAGGCTATAAAATATGGCAAAACAATCTCATGGCAGTTCGTAACTGTTTTACGTTTTGGAAAATTGGTGGCTACTTCATGCGATCTTATTCGTATGTTCTCGTACACTCTGCTTACGCCACAAGTATGTTTAGTGGTGGAAACTTCATGCTTTTTTCTAATAATCATACATTTTTCAAATTGTGCGAAATCATACGAAATCGCCACCTCGAAACATGCTTATTTTCCCTGTGAGATCAGGTTGAAAATACTGTTTCAGTATTTAATGTTTAATTCAATGTGTTACTTGCCACTGCTTTGTAATTAATTGTGGAATTTACTAGCAATATCTGAATAAAAATGTAAATCTGCATTTTTTTTTTTTTTTCAGTGTAGGATTTCAGATGAAGAAGAAATTCAGGACTTCAAATTTGTGGATGAGTCGTATTTATTTTCTGTGGAACCTCTGATATGGATTTTCCATTTTGAAACAGGTTTAATAAAGCAGTAATATAGACTAGAGTATGCTGGCTCTTTAAATTGCAGATATTTGTCAATGGGTCCAGAAACATTAAACTGAGTGTGTGTATTTAAAATTGACCAAGAGGTCATGGGTTCGCTGATACGGTCGCTGTACAGTGAGGGCCATAAAACACAGGGCTGATATTGATCCATGTGTGCGTGCCAAATCGTTAGTATGTTTCTTGTCACAGGCGGTATATTAGCTGCCATGTCAGTTGCCTTCATTCACACATTTATTGCAAATCTGAAATTGCTGTAGCTTTGGATTGATTCCTGACACCCAAATGCTGTACAGGATCACTGTAATTATCACTTGAGAGCCCTTTGATTTTATGCTTCATGATTTTTAAAGCACAGACAAAATGATCAACAGTCTAATTTACTTTCTCATTTTCACCCATCAAAATTAAATCAACCCAGAGAAACTTGATGTGTGAAAATGACTAGAAAGCTCAATAAGTGGATGTACTAGACTAATAAATATCTTATGCCAATCAAGTTAGCCAATCGAGTCAGATGTGGATATTTCCCAGTCTGTCATATTACCATTCTGTGAGTTGATTAAGAAAATAAAGTCTGGCACTAAAAGTGACCTTTTCATATTTGCTAAAACTTTCATTCAGCTGTGCTTAACATAACATTACGAAAAGGTCATTGTTAGATTGGAGGCATACATACCTTTATCCTAGATTTTCAGGAACTTAATGAAAATAACCTTTGTGTTCCTCTGCTTTGAGCTTTAAATTATGAAGCCAGACATTTCTTAAAGAGACAGTGCATCTGTCGCTCTGTGTGTGTGTGTGTGTGTGTGTGTGTGTGTGTGTGTGTGTGTGTGTGTGTGTGTGTGTGTGTGTGTGTGTGTGTGTGTGTGTGTGTGTGTGTGTGTGTGTGTGTGTGTGTGTGTGTGTGTGTGTGTGTGTGTGTGTGTGAGTGTGTATGTGACAGAGTCCTGCAGAATTGAGACCCATATTTGGGCTAATCGAGTTTGTGTCTTTCGCTGAATGCGAGTACCGCCACGAACAACCCTGGCCTGCTGCCACCAGTGGCCATGATTGACTTCAATTATAGGCTTTGGGGATTACGTTGACCCAGGGTGGAAGTAAATCGTCTTGCTTTGCATATATAAATGAGCGAATATCAATCCTTTATCTCAGGGTGGCATCACTTCTCTGAACACTGCCGAAGAGAATTGATCAAATGAACATGTTCCAGCAAGCCAAGAACTTTTAAGCAAATAAAGACGAACAATAGTGTCAGACAGGCCATATCAACACTTCTACTGAAACATGTGTTAAAGGAATAGTTTTTTTAAATTATTATTATAAAAGTATTATTATTATTATTATTATTATTATTATTATTATTATTATTATTATTATTATTATGTAAGTATGCAAGGTCACAAAACAATGTATTTACTGTGTTATTCTGGAAAATTCCCACATTTATTGCTGAGGATTATAGGAGATAGAGTGTTGGGCTTATGGTTTGGGTGAAAGTTAAAGGCAAAGTTAACAGTGTAACAGAAAATGTTAATTAAATGCAATTACTTTAAATGTAATTACATCACACCAATATGTATCTGCATAACAAATAAATTGTATCAAAAGGTTAAGTAGTTAAGACCACCTATAGTGCAACTGTTTGTAAACACAACACAATATGTTTGGCTAAATGTCTTACTGTCAATGAAATTTTATGATTAAGAATAAATAATGAATAAAAAAATAATAGTAATTGTGTTGTGATGTTCTGTCATGTGACACAAGAACCAATGAGGACTGATGTTTTTGACAAATTTCTTGATTTTTACATCATTGCTTGATATTTTGGTTGGATTTGAGAGTTAATGAAAGCTATAATGAGCTATAATGAAAGTGTCACTTCTGAACACTTGTATGTTGCATTCATTTCAAACTTTTATGTCCTGTTTTTTTTATGTCCTGTGACAAAACAGCTGTTTTTTTTGTGTACAAATGTTAAGTTTTGAGTGAAGTTAAATGGATGACATTGATGATGCATTCATTGTGATGTTCACTGAACAATTATCGTAGCTAAAATAATTCACAGTAGGGATATTTTTGCAATACCTATTGAAATCTTGAAAAATATTAAACAAATAACAATGCTATCAGTCAATGCTAATCTTTATTTCATTTTTTCCTCTATTTCATTTTTGGCCAATAAATTACACAAGAAGTATGTGCATACGGAGAGAGAGTTTTTCAAACTTTTTTTTGGATACAGGTGTGTAACATCCCCACCTGAGGTTCCCCTCCTAACCGCCAGAGGGCGGCCTCTCCCATTTACTGAACTCTATCCTCTGGTTTCTACTTCCTGTTTAAGGAGCCTGATTCCCTTTGTTGTGAAGTATTGTTTGCCTGGTCTAAAATTCTGAGTGGTTTCCCATTATTGTTTCTTTCCTTGATTTTGGATAGGTTATAACATACAGTGGATAGCCTTATCATAGCCTACCGTTTACTCTCTTGGATTTGATTGCCTGTTTGGACCGTTTTCTTGGTTTCCGACCCTGGAATTTATTGCCTGGCCTACGGATGTTTGATTCACGCTTTTGCTGCTAATAAATCTTTACATATGGATCCCTCTGCTCTCCCTGCTGAGTCTGCTATGTTACAGAGTGTCTCTCTTTCGTCTGGCATGATTTTGTGCTCCAATAGTAGCTCACTGAGTTGTTGTTGTCTTATTCTTATTTTCATTTAATTATAGGTGACAACCAGTTTTATGTAGTGTAGTATATAATATAGTGTAGTATTAACATGATATCAATATTTAATTTTTTTAATGTCACTGTTATCGCCAATACTTGCGTTTCCCTTACTTGCTACAGGCCTAAATCACCATCTGCCCTTTTTTATGGAAAAGAGCAGCCTAACATCTCTATTTGTGCTGCACAGAAAATAATGGGGTCGAATGATGTGACGATGAATTAATGACAAAATATTCTGTGTCTCTCTTTAACTACTTGTCTTTGACGGTTTTTAATTTCCCAATGGGAAAAAGGAGTATACTGTTACTTTGAGCCCCAATGTACAGAGATGATGTTGTAATTTCCCGCACTTTAAAGTACAACAAATCCCATACAAGCTGACAAGATCACAAGGTGGATACAAAAGAAGAAATGTTAAAAATCTTCCCTGAGGGCTTTGACGTCAAAGTCTCTGTGTCTGTAACTCAACTCTAAAATGTGTAGCGTGTTAATAGTGTTTTAAGCAGGTGGCAACCCAAGCTAAAAGTGCACTGTTATGTCATTTCCTGAGGGGGCGAGTAGAGCCTTGTGTCATCTCCTCCACCAGTGTCTTTATGAGCCCTCATGTTCTTTTGAGACTAGCTTTACTGTTTTTATGTTTGAAGTCTCAGAGATGCCACCGGTGTGTGTGTAAAAATAACAATACTTTAAAATGAATCTCTTATTTTTCCCTTTAAAATGTTTTAATATGTCCCTCTGACACAAGCAAAACACAGTAGGCCAATATTATTGGAGATGTTACCATCCGTTGTATCACAATACTCTTACTATGTATTATAAAACAGCTATGTCGTCTCTGAGACCCCAAACTTGACGCTCAACTGTAGTGCCTTGGTCCTTGTGAGACGAGGTGTGAATGGACAAGAACGCGGAGATGCGTGAGCGGAGGTCAGCGACAGCTGTGTTGTGTTGCGAGGAGTTGATGGAGGCTGTGGCGGCTCTCCTTTAACAGATTACAGCAGCTCTGTCATGGGGAAAGAGAGGCAAGTTCTGCAGACCATCCATCACCGGCCTTGTCTATATCCAGCCTTAGTCTGGCTAAGTCGTGTGATAAAGGTGCATGTCAGCTCCCCTCTGCTGCTCAACTGCATCCAATCCCTGCTGAAATCCACACTGGGTTTCTGGCTGGTGCACAAATCCACGCTGTTCAGCTTCACCTGCGGCCAACTTCATATACAGTGGAGAGACTATCCAGGTTTGACTTTCTGCTCTTTCTTTCTCTCTTACTTTCTCTCTGCTTCTTGTAATTTTTCTCCTGAAGGATTAAAACCTCAACTGTGAGGAAACATCCAGCAGTATTTTCCGTGCATATGACAGGGCTCGCTGCTCGTTGCAAAAGGGCAATTATATAGGCCCAACCTTATTGTGTGGCAAATCCTCTATCAGCTTGCACGCTCAGGGGATTCTCAAATTAATCCTGTCTGAAAGAGTGAAAGCCCAATCTTGTGTCTCTCTCATGTCATTAATACCAGTACAGTATGTGCTCACTTCATTCAGATTAACTGTCTGAATCCTGCATCTTGCTTGTTTGTTGGTTCTGCAGCATCTAAAGGTCCCTCGTCATCTCAATCATAAGCCTATTTATAGTTGCTTTTGAGTAGCAATGTGTGGGTTGTCTCCCTATTGAGTCACTGCACATGTAGTCATTTATTTCTTGCTGGAACAATGCACAAAACATCAATCGCAAACAATAGGCAGTACAGTGTTGTTTAGAGATCTATTGCTGCCATCCACAGTTCTCGTATCTCTGATATAAATACCAGATTCTTGCATGTAACTTACACATGACTACTTTGGGCTTCAGTCAAAGAATCATTTTACTCTCCCTCATGTCATTTCAAACCAGAATTACCAAACCAATCTCACTGGAAAACTGAACTCTTTACATATTCGTTCCAAATTGATCAATGTGAATCGTACAAAAACGGACGATTTTAAGAAAAAAGGAAGCATTAAGGTCCACCCCTTACCCCACAATGCTGTCTTTCATTGGAATTACAGATTTTTCTCTGGTGACGTATGCCAAAATTCTCCAATCATTTAATCAACTTAAACCTGCCCCTTGCTTACTATCGACTGCCAGTTCACATTAGGATCATCATAATCATAAAAATACTGTGAAGTACACTGATGACCAGTCACAGTTGAAGCGAAAATTGTTGATCATCCCCTAACAAGGCCACAAATTAAGGTGTGGGTAGAATAAATGCTAAGCACACAATCAGCTCGTGTAATCAATGTATTGGATGCAGGAGAAATGTGCAGGAAAAAAGATCTGATTGACTTTGACAAGGACCAAATTGTAATGGCAAGGCGACTGGAACAGAGTATCTCTGAAACAGCAAGGCTTGTGGGTCGATCCCGGTCAGCAGTGGTGAGAATTTACCAACAGTGGCAAGGTGGTGGGCACTCAAAGCTCATCGATGAAATGAAGGCTAACCCGTCTGAGCCAATGGTTGCACAAGTCACTCAAAATTGTATTGATGGTTATGGGATGAATGTGTCAACACAGTCACCGTGATTTTTTCGAAATAAGACATGTTCCTGGATAACCATTTTTTTGTTGAATCTGGAACAACATTCCCTTCTGAAAATGTAGTGCTAACCCTGTCCCTATACCCCTAATCCTAACTATAATTTATCCCTAAAATAAGAGGGAAATTATAGGATAGGTGAATAACACTAATGCAGAAGCAGCTAACCCTGGTTGTAAGCCTAAATTTGATGTTGAAATGAACTTCAAATCTGATTGGTTGATTGAAATGTTGTCCCAGGATCAGCAAAGAGGTTTTACCTTTAACATGTTTTACTTGGTTAAATCACATTCGCCCACAACACACAGGGCATCAAACTCTGCTGCGCAAGGTGCCTATGATAACCCCTGTCCACCATCGAAAGCGCCTAAAATGGGCATGCGAAAGTTGTAACTGGACAGTAGAGAAGAAGGTCGCCTGGTTCGATAAGTCCCAGTTTCTTTTACATAACGTGGACAGCAGTGTACGTGTGCACCGTTTACCTGGGAAAGTGATGGCACTGGGACGACGACAAGGTGGAGGGTATGCGATGCTCTGGACAATATTCTGCTGGGAAACTCTGGTTCTGGCCATTCATGTAAACGTAAATTTGACACGTGCCACCTAGCTAAACATTGTTGCAGACCAGCTACACCCCTTCATGATAATGGTGTTCCCTGGTGGAAGTGGCCTCTTTCAGCAGGATAAAGCACCCTGTCACACCACAAACATTGTTCAGGAATGGTTTGAGGGACATGATGAAGTGTTCAAGGTGTTGCCCTGACCTCCAGAATCCCCAGATCTCAATCCAATTGAACGTCTATGGGATGTGCTGGACCAACAAGTTTGATACACCTCACAACCTACAGGATTGTTGTCTGATGCTAACCTCTTGGTGAAAGATACCACAGGACAGCTTCAGGGGTCTTGTAGAGTACATGCTTCAGTGGCTCGGCACAGTTTTGGCAGCACGCAGAGGACATACAGCAAATTAGGCAGGTGGTCATAATGTTTTGGCTCATCAGTGCATATCAAGCACCTCATTGGTTGTAGTTTGGAGACATGCTAACCAATGGTGCTGCTTGCTGTTCTGTCATAAGTCTCTATTGGGCACCTCTCTCTGGGTGATCTGGCTCTCCTAGTTTTCCTTTTTTTTTCTTTTTTCTGATTCTCATACCAAGACATCCGAATGTGGCCTCCACATGCTTGCCATTCAAATAATGCATTGGAACAAGTCATTTTCACCACCACGGGCGCAATACAGTATTTTGTTTGAAGAGATCATTACCTTTTCTCACAGATTTTTTTACCCGGCTTCCTTTCCTGCTCTGTCTGTGCAATCTGAATGCACAAAACCTTTCCCATCTGAATCCATACCTAATAGGAATATGTAATACATTTCACACCTTTGATCATCTGAAATTGGGGAGATAGAGTATCTATCCAGCGCCATCAAACAGTGCAGCACTCTTATCTTAAAAAGTCCAACAGAGCTGAAAAGAAGCTTTTCATGTCTTTTTTTCCCTTCAATACTCGATGCTCAGATGCTGCTTTAGTGCTGAAGGTCAAAAAGTAACATGAGGGCAGTAAAAGATTTTTTTTGACATTACATATAATTGCTGCACAAGCTTTGCTTGAACGTCTGCCGACCTCATTTGCAATTAATGATCATTTGCTTCGAGAAATTTATGCTTGTTTGTGTTAGGTTGTAAATCTGTGTTTTTTAATGAAGCAAATATTGATTCAGATATTTTATGATGCAGTAATTAATTTCCATTAACAAAAAACGAACAGTAGTTTAAGGCTTTGGGTTTTGAATTATTTTGCATATTTAATGGCTTCCACATGCTTAGACCATCAAAGTGTGTTTTGAGTAGGCCTACTGTATTCGATCGAGAACTTTTTGACTGCTGATGAAGCATGTTCTTTAGCTATGCAGGCGTGTTGAATGTCAGGATATCTTTTTATATTACACATCTGCCATATTGGCACTGTAATTCATATAAGACATTTTTTGGGGGTACCTATATGTATGACACATTTTAGCCTGGTCTTATTGTTTATAATTACTAGGTATATTACATAGATATAGATACATGATATTACATCATTTACAGATACAAAAATATACTTTTCTGCGTTTAGGCAGACATTGAAATGCGCAATATGATATGCTGACACCATCTAAAACACTATCATTATTACACATTTACAGCCATAGAAACGTTAAATATTTATGAACCTTTTATATCATAACTTATATATATAACAATTTGTTTTACCTTTTCACTATTTTTATAGATATATTTTAGACCCCTTAACCTTGACGTCAAACTACATAACCACTTTTCCACAATATAAAAAGAATACAGTCAGAAAAATTTAAATTATAGAGATACCCCCCCCCTCTCTCTCTCTCTCTCTCTCTCTCTCTCACACACACACACACACACACACTCCCACACAATCACACGTTGGTTTTTTATGTTTTATGGGGACTTTCATAATGATTTTTATACTGTACAAACTGTATATTCTATCCCATAACCCTACTCCTAAAAACATTCTACATAAAAAAGAAATAGAAAAAAAAATACATCATCTCGTATGGTCTTTAATCTGTTTTCCTCATGGGGACCAAATTTGCCCCAAGGTCAAAGATTTCGGATTTTGCCACATTTTCTCCCTACAATTTACCAGAAAATTGATGCATTTATTATCATTTTGTATGTTATGTTTGTGGTGTTTTTTTTTTTTTTTTGTTCGGACAAGGTTCGGTTCCTGGTCTCCCCAATTTCCCAGGTTGGGCTGGTCGGCGACGTGGCGGAGAACTGCATCCAACAGTTCTCTGCCGCTCAAGGGCAGACGGAGGTCATCCGGCACATCCTGCCCCAGCGGCCAGCTGGTGCCTCCACCCGCCACCGGTGGCAGCTCCTCCGCCTGCTCGTCGCCGAGGGCGTTCCCCGGCCGCCCCTCCTGCTGGGCCTCCGCAGCAGCCTCCACCCAGGCCTCAGCATGGAGCCGGCCGCAGTAGAGACGCCAGCCCGCTCCAGGTGCTGCCAAGCCAGGTGGCAAGCGACAGCAAAAGCATTCCGGAGCGGGCCGCCCAGGGATGGATGAGATGTTCTTGGAGTTGGCACGATCACTCCCTCCCCCCGGATGAGGGTCGGGTGGAGTCTTTGTTTGTGTGTGTCTGGAAAAAAAAAGCGGAGCAAGCGGTACCCACACTTCAAAGAGAGAGCAAATTCATCTGTTCCTGGGTCCCAAGAGGGCCAGTCTGGCGGGTGTGACCCTGTATAGCCTTACACCCCTCAGCTCCCCCTTGGTCGCCAGCAGGCAGCTTGGTGCATTCGAGGACCTGGTCATCCGCCTTCTCACGCGCCCCCTGCCGCTAGTGGAGTTAGGTAAGGGTTGCAGAGCACACTAACACCACTCTACTTTGCTGCCCCACCTCAGACTCGGCTATCCCGCTCAAGTCAGTGATAATCATCACATTAGGTGTTGAGCAGACGTGCTCCTGAAAATCTAGTGATATTCATCACACCTAGTGTTGAGCAGTGCTCCTGACTTGTGCGTGCTTATCTTATCTTGCTGGCGAAGGATTTGATATAGCCGCTCCTCCAGCCGTTACGAAGGCCAGTTGTAAACTCGTTCTTTGTGCTACAGATCTCTACCTTCCGCACCGCAGGCCATCCTGTGTGATGCATGTGAGGGTTGAAGTATCAGTACAGAGTCCTTCCCTTCGAGTGCTCCAGAGCCCATTGGGTCTTCAGGTCAACTGGGAGAGAGTAATCTCGCCCACGGGCTGAGTATCTCTTTTTCAGTTTTGGAGGTGGACTCTGTCTAACACGTCTCTCCAATGAGAGTGTGTTTAGCTGGTGTTTGAAGTGAGAAAGGGTCCCACTGAAATAACTTTCAGAGGCTCCTGGGGCATATGGTAGATGCAGCCATTGGCTTCATCCATATGACCGCTTCAGAGCTAGCTTCATGATCGAGTCCCGAGGTGACCGTGGCAGAGCAGCTCACCCTGTGTGATTATAGTCATCCCGGTCTGCTGCCAAACCCTCTTCAACTGAGGGGACATGTATAAAGGGTGTGTTTTAACGGGGGCCCGGGCGACCCTCGACTACACGGACATATGTGCCTTGAGTTGTTGATCATTGCGACCGTTGCTTAAGCTTCCCTCGCATGTCACGACTCAGCCGTCACCTCCTCCTTGGTCTCTGAAGCTTCTGAGGACGCTTTGTTCCACTATTTCCACTCTACTCAGTCGTGCCGCCGACGAGCCTCACGACAGTTAGAGCCAGGGTGAGTGGAGACTCCATTCCCTGGGGTCCAGCTGGGTCATGACCACTCCGGAGTTGCCCAGTTGCCTCTTCGGTTTCATCTCCTTGCCAGTGTTGTCAGAGCGGACTACCCTTGGAGAGACAATAGCTCTCAGCTGCCCCAGGGGCCCGCAGAAATGCGTTTCCCCAGTGAGCCTCCTAAAAGCAACTGCGACTCAGGGTCGTCTGGCGCCTGCTCAAGTCAGTGAATTCTTCACACGTCATGTTGAACAGAAATGCTCCTGAAACTCAGTGAAGTTCATCGCACTCAGGTGTTGAGCAGCAATGCTCCTGTAGCTCAGTGAATTCACCACACTCAGGTGTTGAGCAGAAATGCTCCTGAAGCTCAGTGAATCCTTTCACACTCAGTGTTGAGCAAAAATGCTCCTGTTGCTCAGTGAAGTTCTTCGCACTCAAGTGTTGAGCAGAAATGCTCCTGTAGCTCAGAGAGTTTATCACACTCAGATGTTGAGCAGAAATGCTCCTGAAGCTCAGTGAATCCTTTCACACTCAGTGTTGAGCAGAAATGCTCCTGTTACTCAGTGCAGTTCTTTGCACTCAAGTGTTGAGCAGAAATGCTCCTGTAGCTCAGTGAGTTTACCACACTCAGGTGTTGAGCAGAAATGCTCCTGAAGCTCAGTGAATCCTTTCACACTCAGTGTTGAGCAGAAATGCTCCTGTTATTCAGTGAAGTTCTTTGCACTCAAGTGTTGAGCAGAAATGCTCCTGTAGCTCAGTGAGTTTATCACACTCAGGTGTTGAGCAGAAATGCTCCTGAAACTCAGTGAACTTATAGACTCAAGTGTTGAGCAGAAAATGCTCCTGAAGCTCAGTGATCTTCACATGTTGTGTTGAGCAGTGCTTCTGTTTTTTTGCGCCCGTCTCTTGCACCTACGGTGCCAAGTCAGGAGGGAGCAGGTCTTCATAGTTGCCCCTTATTGGCCCAACTAGACCTGGTCCTGTAGGAACAGCAGTGATTTCCCTGGCCTAAGCCCCATCGACAGCCTTCCTGTCTTCCCCTGAACACTTTTTCAGGTACGGGGCACGATTCTATCCCTGGAGATTCTGGGCAGTCTTACGTCTGAACGCGGTGGTTAAGGTGGCTATCACAGGGACATGTGATCGTTACCATCACTTCTGCTAGCACCCCCTAGAAATGGGTAGTGTGCTTACGCCTTTAGAAGTGGAACCTAGACGTTGAGTGCGTCTTCTCTCCAGAGGAGATCCTGAAAGCTTTCGATCATTTCAGTGCTCTCTTCCTGCAAGATGGGTTGGAGTAGGCTGTTTTCCTTCACCCTCTAAATGATGTTGCCTCTGTGTTTAAACAATGCTCATCGTGATGCAGAAGTATGGAGAAGCACGTCCTGATCGTCAGGTTCCTGAGGAGCAAGGTAATGTAAATCCTTGCGTCCCACTTTATCCTCTTGGGCCTTATCTCTGGTGCAACTGCACTGCAGAGACCGCCCCTGAGCCACTGCAGGCAGTGAGTTAAAAATTATGTTATATCAGTTCTCCTGCTCGCATGGTCTCTACTAGAGGGTAGGGACTTGCTCGCTTTCGGTCAACGTATTGTGCCTGGAGTTCGGGCCGGCTAACTCTCACAAGCTGAGACCCCGGCTTGGATTGTGCCCAAGGTTCCTACCTCTCCCGTAATAGGAGCAGGTGGTGAGCCTGCAAGTGCTGCCCCGGAGGAGGGAGATCCACCCCTGGCTTTCTCTCTCCGTTCGCTTATAGCGGTTAGACGTGTACAGAACGCAAGCCATAGACCTCAGACCAGCTCTAGAAATATCTGTTAGGAATTCAGCAGAGAGGGGAGGCTGTTTCCAAGCAAAGTTGGCCAATAAGTGCTTACTTTCATTTCAGTAAAAAATGTCCACTAAGGTGTTGAGCTCCTCTAAGATGAGTGTAAAGTGCTCCGCCTGGGCGTTGACGATATGCTTTGCTAAACAGATTCTAGAGTTGGGGGCTGGACGACACCTAGTTGAAACGCTGCTTCCCGTAGGCTCCCTTCTCAAGAAGCCAGTTTCACCGTGAGCCCGGTTCAAGTGTCGGCTTGCTGCCCCATTCCCCTCCTATAGACTGGATACGAGCGCCTTTCTACTTCAGTTGAGTTCCCTTAAAGCTGAACCTTGTTGAGTTCCTCCACACCCCTGCGACGCCGAACATGCGGAACATCTGGTGTTAGGCCTACCACTTGTAAGCAGTGTGGAACCTGTGTTAGGCTGGGTCCATATGTTGCGGTCCCTACGGCGACCCCATATGTGTATTCTTCCACGATACTACAGCTCCCTACGGCAAGCCCGTATCTTCCCTTGGCAGAGTCTCTCTGCCGTCACTGTCCAGTGAGTCTCCCCCCGTCTTGGCTGGAGCCACCCCAGTGACATTCCATATGTCATACTGCCCGGTCATCCGCCCAGTTCATATGTGTATTCTCCACATTACCTCCCTTCGGGTAGGATGTGGCTTCCGTAGCATCCCTTCCTTCCAATGTACGGGAACGCTTTCCAAGTGGTCCTGTAAGAACAGCAGTGATTTCCCTGGCCTAAGCCCTGTCCTTCTCCGCCTTAAAAATTGCGGGGGCATCAGGAGGCTTTTGTCTAGGCACTGGAAGGTGGCAGCTTTAGTGGCGTTTTCAAAGGTTATCACCATTCAGTCGACGTCGACTACGTCCGACGTTATCGACTGAAAGGGAACGTCCTGGTTGTGTATACAACCCACCATTCCCTGAAGGAGGGAAAGGAGGACGTAATCCCCTTGCCACTACTGCTGGACCAACGCTGACTCCCGGTTACGCTCGGCTCCTCAGGGAAAAAGCAACTAGTGCGTGCATCCACTTCCGTATTTATACCCACGCCGCGGGGGAGGAGTGTGTGATGTGAATCAAGCACGCCAATTACATTGGCTCGTTCAATAGTACTCGAAGATGATAGGCTCCCTGGCGTGATCCCCATTCAGTCGACGTCGACTACGTCCTCCGTTCCCTCCTTCAGGGAACGGTGGGTTGCATACGCAACCAGAACGTTCAATTAGGACATTTAAGTAGCTTTTATAAATGTACATTAGAAAAAAAGCATTACTGATGTGCATCTTGAGACAAAGCAATGGCACAGCAC
Source organism: Siphateles boraxobius (assembly GCF_051911475.1). Classification (NCBI taxonomy): domain Eukaryota; kingdom Metazoa; phylum Chordata; class Actinopteri; order Cypriniformes; family Leuciscidae; genus Siphateles; species Siphateles boraxobius. Next base: position 28,919,233 of record NW_027509193.1, on the reverse strand, counting down.
TCACATATTTTGAGGGTGCTTTCACACTAGCACTTTTGGTGCGCACCCTGGTTCGAATGACGTCGTGCGTTTGGATGATGTGAAAGTTGTCTTCCAAACTCACGTGCACACCCGCAAAATTTACTCGAGTCCTTTAGTCCGCTTAAAAAGGGCGGTCTGGGGTACGGTTCATGTGAAGTCCAGTATGGTCAGCTGCATGAATGTGGTCCTCTTCATCCTAAAATTTAGGAGGTTCTGAGGGGGAGCAATCGAGCTCGGGTTCGGAACAGGCAGTCAAACCAAGTATGAAAGCGCCCTGAGACATGTCAGTGCAAGTTGCTTTCAGTTAACTCAAGCATGCATTTTTAGTCCAGGACTAGGCTTAAGCCTTGTCTGTGAAACCGGGGGAAGAAATGGTTAAACGATTACAGAAATGTTAGTCGTTTTAAGGTTTTAAAGTGTATTCTTGTTAAGCATTAAGCAATTATTTAAAATGCGTTGGCAACAGAAGTCCCACTAAAGATAATGAAATGTTATAATTTCTTATTAAATAAATGAGTCAATTGCATTAATAAAAAGTGATCTCATTGATCGTAAATAGTACCGAATCAACTGATTAATTCCATGAATTAAATATTCATAGATGAAATAAGTATTTATAAACATTTGTACGTGTATAAAGTTGCTTATATGTAAATGAGTTTTAGATGCTGCCAATACATCAATATTGTGTTTTAGTATCTGTGAAAACGTAAGTAAATGTACATAGTAGAACCTCGTTTTACGTAAAATACCTATGAGGTCACATGGCAAATTTAGAAAGATAAAGGTAGAAAGGTGTATTTTTTTGTTTCTTCATGTTTCTCCATGTTTCTTCAGCCTTGTGGGATAGCAAAGTGTCACACTTCAGACTCTCAGGGGATAGAGCCATTTACTCAGGGGATTGAGGCACTTAAACTTGTAGCAATTTCATTAAATATCCACAGGCAGAACTGTAAGTTATAATTTATTTCTCAGTTATAATTTATTTCTCAGACATAACCGAGAAAACAGTCTGTACTTATCACAGACAGACAGGCAGACATTTTGATCACGGAGTCTATACATTGTTTGCTTTATTTGTATCTGTTTTCTGCATAAACCTTTGCTGCTGCCACATTATTTAATTTTTGTGTCAGACCAGTTCATTAATGTGGTATCATGCATGCTTGTCCACTACGCCAATGACCCCTTAAAGAAAACTTGATTTATATATATATAATTAATTTATAATTTATAATTATAATTATTTCTGTCCGACTTTCATCTGAAATGCTCACGTATTTTTACTTGGTCTGCTTGACCCTTCATCAAAGAGAGTGTGTGGCACTTTTACCAACTTCAATCTTTCATCCTTTCGTAATGTGACCAAGTAAAGCAAGGACATCAACCGTTTTCGCTATTTGACTCATAAGGATATTTATGAAATCATAAATATGTTTTTTTTATTATATATATACACTGTAAAAAAAAAGAGTTAATTTACAGGTAACGCCCTGTATTTTTTTACAGAATTTTGCCGTTTTTTCATTATACAGTGAATACCTGTTAATTTACAGATTTTTGCTGTAATTTAAAGGTCCACTATTATATTTACAGGTAATTGTTTGTATTTTGGTTTTACATCAATTTTACCGTTTTTTTTAAGGAAATTGTCTGTATTTTTACAGGGTTATGTGTAATTTTACATTAAATATTCAGTAATATTTTACGGATTATTTCTGTGAAATTAGAAAACAAAGAAAAGAAGGTATAACTGCAGAAATCAGCAGTCATTTAACATGTTGTCCTTGAAGATCATTAAGCATGTGGATGTCAAAGTGAGTTTTAAGGTTAAATAATTGTATTTGTATACAGTAGGTAACGTTATACAAACAGTCTTTTAAATGTTGTCTTGCAAATATAAAATATTTATAGTCGTAAGCAATAAAGTCTTGCAAATCTTTCAGACCGTATTTTAATCTTGTCTGGCAAATGTGCTCATTTTGATAATCATTTGTATTATTCTCCCCTAATTTCATGTTATGTGTTTTATGAATATTTTTCCAAATCTGCGTTGCTGCACACATTGCGTGGCTTTGTGTGCGTGCGACTGTGTGTGTGTGTGTGAGTGTGTGTGTGTGTGCTCGCGCGGGCGCGCGCAATGACGCAGATTCAAATTATCCGCCAATACTTTTCCGATGCTTAGTCCCGCCCACCACAACGGTTAGCTGTTTGGACCTGTGTCAACTTAGGGCAAGCGGGAGATTTGAATTTAGTCTACGGTTGTGAAGTGGATTGTTTGCGATCACAGTGGTTCAAAGCTATAATCGTGTTCGTCAGGAGCAGCCGTAAGCAGGAGCACTGAACACATGAGTTATGTTAACGTTACAGTCCGGGTGTCAGTCAGTCCGTTCGGAAATAACGCGCCCTTTTTCATTGATCCTGGATCGTCACAGCGGACATCATCATGCCAAGCAACCGATCACCGGCTGAGGTAAGAGTCTCATACTATAATATGTAAACGATATTTTATATTACATTTGTGTAAAATTGACAGTTTCCAAGGTAACGTTAGCATTAATGTTCAGTCATAACTGTTGCCGAGAGCTGGAGGGCAAAACACTGCAGCATGCCTTTCAATTTGCCATCTGTTTTAAGAAAGATCAGTTGAACATCTCTAAAGACCTAAAACAAGCTTTAGTAGACTTGTTATGCGTATCAAAGTCCGTCCAATTTTGTATAAAATCTTCGTTATGATAACTTAACGTTAGTCAGTCAATCAATCTCTTAAACGGCGGGACATTTTGAAACACTGTCTGGAAGATGAAAACTGAGAGGGGGTAAAATCTTTGCGTGGCAGGGGGAGCTGCCACTCGACCAGTCACAGATATGCGCCTGCCACTGTGCGCCTGCCACTCGACCAGTCACGGATATATGCGCCCGCCACTCGACCAGTCACGGATATATGCGCCCGCCACTCGACCAGTCACGGATATATGCGCCCGCCACTCGACCAGTCACGGATATATGCACCCGCCACTCGACCAGTCACGGATATATGCGCCTGCCACTCGACCAGTCACGGATATATGCGCCTGCCACTCGACCAGTCACGGATATATGCGCCTGCCACTCGAACTTACACAATATGTAATATATGTTTTTAAACCAAATGCAGCGCATATCCCCTGAAGCCAGCGGGAGCCAGAACGGTACGCACAATAGGTCAATATTCACCATTAACCAAACGCTTTTCGCCTGACTTACAACTACTACCAGCTTTTTTTAATCCTGAGCACCAGTCTCGTGAGGCTTGCGCCTGCCTCAAAATCTCTCACTGTTTTAATATACAAGACAAACCCACAGACAGTGCGATGCTGATCTTATTTTACCTATTTCTCATCTGATCTTATATTTTATTCGCTCTTTATATCCGTATATGGAAGTGCGCTCGTGGCTCTATTAAGCCTCGCGCCAGCCACACCAGCCACACGATCTCTCACTGTTTACACCTATCAGACACTCCTAATGATAGAGGAGAGCACACAGACAGTGCAATACAGATCTTATTTACCTATTTCTCATCTGATCTTATATTTTATTCGCTCTTTTTATCCGTATATGGGAGTGCGCTCGTGGGTCTATTAAGCCTAGCACCAGCCACACGATCTGTCACTGTTTACACCTATCAGACACTCCTAAAGATACACAAGAACATAAAGACAGTGCAATACAGATCTTATTTACCTATTTCTCATCTGATCTTATATTTTATTCGCTCTTTTTATCCGTATATGCAGTGCGCTCCTGGCTCTATTAAGCCTCGCGCCAGCCACACGATCTCTCACTGTTTACATCTATCAGACACTCCTAATGATAGAGCACACAGACAAGTGCAATACAGGTCTTATTTACCTATTTCTCATCTGATCTTATATTTTATTTGTCTCTTTTTGCCCGTGATGAAGCGCGTCTCGATCCTGCCTCTTATCACCAGCCACCAGATATCTCACTGTTTTCATCTACCAGACACTCAGATTGATACACGAAAACACACAAACTTGCGTCAAATCCTGCTCTTATTTACCCCTTTTCTCACATTGTCATCTTATATTTTATTCGCTCTTTTTGCCCGTGATAGAGCGCGTCTCGATCGGGGCTCTTACTAAACTTCACCAGTCACCAGCCACCAGATCTCTCACTGTTTTCATCTACCAGACACTCGGATTAATACACGAAAACACACAGACAGTGCAATCCTGCTCTTATTTACCTTAATGTCATCTTATCTAATATTTTATTTGCTCTTTTTGCCCGTGATAAAGCGCGTCTCGATCGTGGCTCTGACGTCACCAGCCACAAGATCGCTCACTGTTTTCAGACACTCGGATTGATACACTCGACATACAAACAGTGCAATCCTGCTCTTATTTACCTATTTGACATCTTATCTTATTTTTTATTAGCTCCTTTGTCCCGTAATATGGAGCGCATCTCGTGGCGCGCCAGGCACAAGATCTCTCACGTTACAGCGCCTGATATATGGAAGCTTATGTGTAGCAATATTCAATTTGAAATGCAACATGCAAAATGATAATGCAATATGTAAAATGACAATGCAATATGTAAAATGGCAATGCATTTCTGTATTTAAATTTACATTTTCCATTACATTTGTGCAACGTTTGGTGCAAAATGAAAATGATAATTCAACTATATAATTTACATTTGCCATTTCATACATATGTTTTTATATGTAAATTGAATACATATTTTAACGCTTTATAAGTTGCAAAATTAAAATAAAAATGTATTAAAGAAATTATTAGATCTGTTTAAAATGTTCAAGCAAAAACTGTAGCAAAATGATAATTTAAATGTTATTTTTCTTAATTGCATTTACACTCACAGTTAAGACACTTGCGATTGCATTTTCATTAAATGTCCCGCAATGAATGTAGCAAAATTCAATGTGCAAATTGAAAATGCATTCCGAGCCGATCACGCCCCCGCCCCGCCCCCTCTCTCCCTCCCGCTCTTGTCAATCACTGCGTGAAGTTGGCCCCGCCCCCACCCAATGCAAAACGTCGGCAAAATAGGCTCAATCGTTTTTACTTCATTTGTGCTGTTACTTTGCTATATTGTTTGTGCTGCTTCAATTTTTTAGATATTTAATAGATATTTAAAGAATATTTATAGGTCATTCTGAGGTCACCCAGCCACCCACATCCTCCAAATAAAATAGTCTCGTTCGTTTGTGCCGGTTAAAGTTTTGTTTGTGCAGCTTCAGTTTTTAAAATATTACACCAATTATAGACGGTGGCATCGAAACCCATCAGATTCCGTGATGGCCCTATATATTTATAAATATCTGATCAATATGCTTTATAAAATAGAAAAGGGAGATGGTTAAACATCAAATGAGTCACTTTATTGAAGATTACATTCAGATATGGTGAAATAAAGAGCGGACACATTTTCCAGGATGTAAAGGCTATGAACCGTCAGATTCCGCAACACATAGCTAGTATATTAATATATCTTATCAATATGCTTAATAAAATATAAATGGGAGATGGTCATACATCACATGAGTCACTTTATTGAAAATTACAGTCAGTTTTTGAAGAAATAAAGAGCGGTCAAATTGTTTGGTAGCTATGAATTTGACCCGTCATATTCTGTGATCTCAGAGTAGGCCAATGCATGTGTAAAGAAAACCTGTAGGATCTCCAACATTATTGGGTAATTATAGTTAATATTAATAAGAATAAAGTTAAGCATATGTGTATCAGACAATGAGGATATTTAATACAAAACGAAACAAGCATTAACAGAGTCCTGCATCAGACAACAACACCACAGCATAATGATGACATCAAACGGGTGATAAGGCAGAACATTCTCCCAGACGGTCCAACAACGCACTGGTTCTATCACCTGCAGACGCCGCATAATAATCTTCGGAAACACTACAATTTCTCTGTTCACGATCCTCATCTGCCAGTAAATGTACGCTCGTATCAGCTCTGCCGCCGCCACGTTTCCTTCCAACACCTCAAAATGTTGCCGAGCCCCGTCTTGATGCAGTGATTGACAAGAGCGGGCGGGCGGGAGGGAGGGAGGGAGGGAGGGAGGGAGGGGGCGGGGCGGGGGCGTGATTGGCTCGGAATGCATTTTCAATTTGCACATTGAATTTTGCTACATTCATTGCGGGACATTTAATGAAAACGCAATCGCAAGTGTCTTAACTGTGAGTGTAAATGCAATTAAGAAAAATAACATTTAAATGATCATTTTGCTACAGTTTTTGCTTGAACATTTTAAACAGATCTAATAATTTCTTTAATACATTTTTATTTTGCAACTTATAAAGCCATAAAATATGTATTCAATTTACATATTAAAACATATGTATGAAATGGCAAATGTAAATTATATAATTGAATTTTCATTTTGCACCAAACGTTGCACAAATGTAATGAAAAATGTAAATTTAAATACAGAAATGCATTGCCATTTTACATATTGCATTGCCATTTTACATATTGCATTATCATTTTGCATATTGCATTTCAGATTGAATATTGCTACACATACGCTTCCATACTATGGACATACTGATACTCCGATTGACATATTCTGAAGGAGAATGTTTTTGACCACTCCATTAAGTTTTGTTTTGTATAAAGCATTTGCTTAAAATGAATTTCGTTTTGTATAAATTGTATCTTAATTTTAATCAATATTTGATCAACCAATTCCCTGGATTTAATTAAAAAAAGAAGCAAATATAGCAGACAGGCCTATAACAATAAAATCATGACAGTTTTGCATTGCACGTTCCTCACATGCATGAGAAATATATCTAGTATCTAGAAAGGTAGAAATGTCTAGCCTAGTTTTAAACGAAACAATTCAAAACAAAAATAAATAGGCTATACTCTCAGATTATGTAATCCATATGAAATGAGCATTTCTCTCCGCGCGTTCACTACTGCGAAGTTGGCAAGTCCAACTTCATCTTTGTAGCCAACACCGTCACAGAAAACACTTTATGGATGGGTGGAGGTGGTGGTTGTCACCCCGTGCCACCCACACGCTCACTAAATAACCTATCTTATTAATTGCTCGATATCTGAAGCTAAAAAAATGTAGTCGAGTTACGAGTATTGGTTGTAGAAAAGGTGTATTAATTGAAATCAGCCATCCCCACCCAAAAGTGTATACAGGTAGCCTAACTACTTAAAAAGGTACTTAAACAATATTTCATAAACCACAATGTAATGTTTAAATATTCAATTTACTCACTTGACTTTGACATGTTCTGTGACTGACAGTTTGTTCTCCTGCACCATTTCTGGATGACAGGCAGCTGTAAAACAGTGAGAGATCTTGTGGCAGTACGCTAGAGGCTGACGCGACGAGCCACGAGACGCGCTCCTTAACGGGCAAAAAGAGCTTATAAAATTATTAGATATGATGACAAAAAGGTAAATAAGAGTAGGATTGCACTGTCTATCAATCTGAGTGTCTGGTAGATGAAAACGGTGAGAGATCTGGTGGCTGGTGATGTAAGAGCCAGGATCGAGACGCGCTTCATCACGGGCAAAAAGAGCAAATAAAATATAAGATAAGGTGAGAAAAGGGATAAATAAGAGTAGGATTGCACTGTCTGTGTGTTTTCGTGTATCAATCTGAGTGTCTGGTAGATGAAAACAGTGAGAGATCATGTGGCTGGTGGCTAGCGCCGCTTAATAGAGCCACGAGCGCACTCCCATATACGGATAAAAAGAGCGAATAAAATATAAGATAAGGTGAGAAAATGGGTAAATAAGATCTGTATTGCACTGTCTGTGTGCTCTCCTCTATCATTAGGAGTGTCTGATAGGTGTAAACAGTGAGAGATCGTGTGGCTGGCGCGAGGCTTAATAGAGCCACGAGCGCACTCCCATATACGGATAAAAATAGCGAATAAAATATAAGATCAGATGAGAAATAGGTAAATAAGATCTGTATTGCACTGTCTGTGTGCTCTCCTGTATCTTTAGGAGTGTCTGATAGGTGTAAACAGTGAGAGATCTTGTGGCTGGTGTGGCTGGCGCGAGGCTTAATAGAGCCAGGAGCGCACTCCCATATACGGATAAAAAGAGCGAATAAAATATAAGATCAGATGAGTAATAGGTCAATAAGATCTGTATTGCACTGTCTCTGTGTTCTTGTGTATCTTTAGGAGTGTCTGATAGGTGTAAACAGTGAGAGATCGTGTGGCTGGCGCGAGGCTTAATAGACCCACGAGCGCACTCCCATATACGGATAAAAAGAGCGAATAAAATATAAGATCAGATGAGAAATAGGTAAATAAGATCTGTATTGCACTGTCTGTGTGCTCTCCTCTATCATTAGGAGTGTCTGATAGGTGTAAACAGTGAGAGATCGTGTGGCTGGTGTGGCTGGCGCGAGGCTTAATAGAGCCAGGAGCGCACTCCCATATACGGATAAAAAGAGCGAATAAAATATAAGATCAGATGAGTAATAGGTCAATAAGATCTGTATTGCACTGTCTGTGTGCTCTCCTCTATCATTAGGAGTGTCTGATAGGTGTAAACAGTGAGAGATCGTGTGGCTGGTGCGAGGCTTAATAGAGCCACGAGCGCACTCCCATATACGGATAAAAAGAGCGAATAAAATATAAGATCAGATGAGAAATGGGTAAATAAGATCTGTATTGCACTGTCTGTGTGCTCTCCTGTATCATTAGGAGTGTCTGATAGGTGTAAACAGTGAGAGATCTTGTGGCTGGTGTGGCTGGCGCGAGCCTTAATAGAGCCAGGAGCGCACTCCCATATATGGATAAAAAGAGCGAATAAAATATAAGATCAGATGAGAAATAGGTAAATAAGATCTGTATTGCACTGTCTGTGTGCTCTCCTGTATCATTAGGAGTGTCTGATAGGTGTAAGTGAGAGATCGTGTGGCTGGTGTGGCTGGCGCGAGGCTTTGAGCCACGAGCCGAGCGCACTCCCATATAAGGATAAAAATAGCGAATAAAATGTAAGATCAGATGAGAAATAGGTAAATAAGATCTGTATTGCACTGTCTGTGCGCTCTCCTGTATCTTTAGGAGTGTCTGATAGGTGTAAACAGTGAGAGATCGTGTGGCTGGCGCGAGGCTTAATAGAGCCACGAGCGCACTCCCATATACGGATAAAAAGAGCGAATAAAATATAAGATCAGATGAGAAATAGGTAAATAAGATCTGTATTGCGCTGTCTGTGGGTTTGTCTTGTATATTAAAACAGTGAGAGATTTTGAGGCAGGCGCAAGCCTCACGAGACTGTTGCTCAGGATTAAAAAAAGCTGGTAGTAGTTGTAAGTCAGGCGAAAAGCGTTTGGTTAATGGTGAATATTGACCTATTGTGCGTACCGTTCTGGCTCCCGCTGGCTTCAGGGGATATGCGCTGCATTTGGTTTTAAAAACATATATTACATATTGTGTAAGTTCAAGTGGCAGGCGCATATATCCGTGTCAGGTCGAGTGGCGGGTGCATATATCCGTGACTGGTCGAGTGGCCGGCGCATATATCTGTGACTGGTCGAGTGGCAGCTCCCCCTGCCACGCAAAGATTTTACCCCTACTGTGAAAACTCTTCTCTTAAAAAACATCCTTGATTTTATTATAGTAAAATTGTAGTAACCACATTTTTGGCAGATTTATTACCAATTTAATAACCAGTTTTACTTAAAATGGACCTACCTTTTTTGTTTTTGTTTTCTTAGTAACGTTAGTTAAACCATGGCTAATTTTGAAATGGTTAACGTGACTAAGTTAACTCTATCAAGAATGTTAAGAAATTGAATTCAGTTCTGTAACGTTACTTGTTAATAATACAGCGAAGACTAGAGTATGAATATAACATAATGAACCCCTATGTGTAACTGATGCAGCTAGGTCACTGTAAATCATATTCATTTTTAATTTATATGTAGCTAAAATCAGCTCAAAACATACGGGTAAGTTAACCTTTCCTGCTCAGCTTCCAGATCATAGTCAGTTGAGTTTTTGCACTGTCCCAATGCAACACATTCTGACATGTGTAAATGTAATACTGAGTTTTAAAATAACTTATTTTTTTGTGATTTCAGGTCCTGTGGAAAGCAGATGATCATGGCAAACAAGGTATGGGAAGAATTAACTTTAAAAAAATAGTAATGACGAGTCTTCTGATTTCATGTGATTGCACTAAAAGTGTGCACAAGTTTTGGTTTTGCTACAGTAAGACCACGATTGTGTTAGATTCCACCCATCTATTGTTTTTTTGTTTTGTTTTTTTGTAACTAGGCTCTGTCGTTTAGATTTAGAAACATGGCTTTTCCTATCACTGCTATCTTAATGACACACATCTCTACCTTTCATTCCAGCCATATGATCTGACGGTTGCTGCTCGCATCTCGGCCTAGCTGATGGAACATTCTTGCTGGATGAATGACCTTCACCTTCAACTCAACCTTGCCAGGACAGAACTGCTTATGGTTTCAGCCAAACCATACTTGCTGTGATCCTGCTGATTTTCCTTACACCATTAGGAGGATCAGGCCCTTCCTATCGGAGCTACACAACTCCTGGTCTAAGCTCTTGCTCTATCCAGACTGTATATTGTAATTCTCTCTGGCCAGGCCTTCCAGCATCATTCAAACCTCTGCAACTGATCCAGATGCTGCAGCAAGAGTGCTATGTGTCCTCCAGAAGCTTGTGTTCTGCAAATGAACGACGCCTTGTGGTGCCATCATCCCAAAGAGACAAAAAAAACACTTTCTTCAATGACCTTTTCCTGCTGGTGGAATGACCGGCGCAACTCAACACATTTTCAAGAAACTGCTAAAGATCCACCTTTTTCATAAACACTTGCCCCAATAATACTAAATCTTTTTAAAAAAACAACAACCTTGCTATGTGTACTGTGCTAGACTAAATGGGACTTGTCTCTGCACTTGTTGCTTCTATCGTTATCTTAATTGGTAAATCACTTTGGATTATATGTAATTGTAAATGTTTTAAAGTTATATTAGACTATAAAGGTATACAGCAATTGCCTTTTAATGTGGATAATTTTACATGTTCTAAATGATATACTAAGCTTCTATTTCCTATTAATCGCTTATCTTGATGTTCAGTGTTTGTTCAGTTACTAATACTGTAAATGTGCAGGTATTCTGTACTCATACATTTAGTTAATTAACAGAAAGTGACTGTAAATTTGCTATTATTAAGTACTTAAATAGAGATTGGTCAAAGTTGTGAAATTGGATCTGTACAAATAAAAAATAAAACTAAATTTACAAACATTTGTTTTTTAATTTGTGCATTTTTATACATCATTTCATTGTTATTTAACACAGAAAAACTATATATTAAAAGATAATTACTGTAGATAGACAGCATTATTATATAAAATAACTTTATAAAACCCTAAATTTACAGTTTAACCTGAAAGTTCAATGTCTTTTTAATGTAATTTGACATCATTTATCCGTTTTTCCACGGTTTAATAAGCCATTATTAACAGTAATATACTGTAATTTAATCAATTTTGACTGTAAAGTAAATTCTGTATTTTTACGGTTTTTCCATGTAATTTTGTGAAACGGTTATTTGCTGTAATTTAACGGAAACCGTCTGGAAACTTTGCTGCCAGAGATTTGCCGTTTTTTTACGGGATTTTTTTTACAGTGTATATATATATATATATATATATATATATAATAACTTGCATAATAAAACCTGCACTTCAGTTGACAAAATAACTATATGATATTTCCCATGCCAGAAGCAGGAGCAGTATAATGATACAGCACTCAGAGTACTTGACGTGACGTGCTGTGAAAACAATCCTGAACAAAAGGACATTATTATTGCACCCCATGATTACACTATTGCTCACATTCCATAAAAGAACGAATTCAAAACAAGTACAACGCTCGTTGTGGAAAACTGAAATACATCTAACTTAAGCAGGGAATAGATTGTTATTGAGCACAAGACAACTCTGATATTGGCCAGTTTATGGATTTGAGGCCTGAGACAATGAAAAAATAATCCATTGTTGCTTGTCTTTGCTTGTGAATTTATCAATGTCAGTCCAGCCTCATTATTTCTTAATCTGTAAAATGAAGCAAAATCAGGTTCCTGGTCTATAGACTACCTATAAATGCAAGAAAAAGTGCTTGTGTTTTTAAATATAGTTTTCTGTTATCATATCATAATGACACACAGAGGTCCGTTTTGAATAATGTTTGCCATGGGTGCTATAACGTTTAAAATAATAACAAAAAAATAAAAATAATCATAATGTTTCAAATAGAACATGTTTTCTTGGGAATGCATTTTAGGAATGCTGTTGTTTTCTTGGGAATGCTATTCCTTTATCCTTTATCAAAAGCCTGTTTCTTAATCATCCTCTATTTTTAGTGGGAAAACAAGAACACAAACATCAAAAAGTATTTCAAATGTATTTGATGGATTCTGTGAGGTTTTATTTCATTTGTTGGTTTGTCTCAATCTAAAACATTTTATTCTGTTAAAGGGGTCATAACATGAGAAATCAAATTTGCCTTAATAAGAGGTCTTTGTACCATTAAAACATCCCGCTAATTTCAGAGTTTAAAACATCCTTTGTGATAAACAAATCATTTGTTTAATCAAGCTCCAAAACAGCTCATTTTGATATTGCGGGATCAGTGAAATCACACAGGCAAACACATTTGCATATGTCTGCCTCCAGAGAAAGATTTCAACAAATAGTTGTACATCATCACACCCTAAGCCCCGCCCACTGGTGTTTAGTCGCTTAGCGGCTGGTATTTGTCAACACTGGATGTGAGCATCGGGTCTAAAGCAAATAGAACCCATTATAATCACTGAGGTTGTCTTCACTGGACACAGTATACAGATACATGTTCAGTTTTTGACACTCCACATATGAGTCTGCTGACAACAGGACAAATGGAAGAGTGAGTGAACATCCACTTTGTTTAAACAGCTCGTTTGCGTCTTTAGAAGGATCCTATGGGATCAATATCCCGCCAAATGTATTAAGGCCACGGATCAAAATATAATTAAGCGTGAATCAAAAAATTAAATTATTTTTTCCTTGGTTTTATTACTCTGTAGTTTGTGCTCTTTAATTTTCTGCTCATAATTTATTTTTTTGTACGCTTGTGCTGTTTTTATCTTCGATCTTCTTTCCATGTTCTGCGCTTGCTCTTCCAAATGTTGCAGTTGGAGTTTCAAGTAAATTAGGGCAGGCTTAAGCAGTGGCGTCATGCTCATTCAAAGTGACAACTTTATTCCTATTATGCTCCATAATTACCAGAGCCTATAACGACTCAAATGTATTCTTCTGGATGTGTAATAAATCGGTCAGCATCAGCCCGCCCCTTTTTCCTAATATGGTGTCTGTGTATATCAAATCTAGATTGCTACGCGCGTAGCGCTCTAGAATCTTTGCTGTGTATTTTCAAGCAACTCGCTCGTCTCGCACGTTGAGCTGGCAATGTTCTACAGATGGTCTTGAAGTGGTAATTGGGCAAAGCAACAAATCGGCATTGAATTAGTTATCGGATGAAATTAAAAGGTAGTGAGATTATTTGTGGTTGTCCTGGAAATTTTTACTTGATCAAAAAGTTATGGATTTATTAGCTGCGAATTCAGAGCATTAACTTAAGTTGTGTCAGTGTAACGTTATCGATAGCTAGCCTAGTCTAACCGTTAACTAGTTGGCTAACGTTACTGCCTGCCATACAATTTGTACTCTTTACAAGTTCCTTATTTAAAATATAATAATGAGCAGTGTAACTACAGTATTGTATGATTTTACTAAAGTAATGTTACATATTACATTTGATTTGATTACTTTTTTACATTTCTGTCAAATATTAACCATTTTCAAATAAACAGGGTAGTGTTAACCTTATTCAGCACTGAAATCTGTCAAACTTCTTTCAAAGTCCTTCATCATATTAATATTAAAATAACTTAATTTCAGAGTACCACAAAGTCAGACCTCAGCACCTTTATGTACCTTTAATGTAAGATTGTTTAGGTCACATACCACTTTGAAATCATAACATAAAAACTGCAATGGTACTGTTTTTAAAATAAGGTGTAGTAGGCCTAAGTGTACAGTAAGTGTGTGTGTAAACATGCTTCAATGAAGTAGACTTCAAAAGCTTTTGAATTTGAGATTACAGTCCTTTCATCAACCTGTCTTTTGCATAAACTTACAAAATAGATACTTTAACTTAGTCCTCAGATAGAGGAGGGTTGCTGCTGGCTCCGTTAAGGTATTTCTGTCCCTCCCAAACTGCATTGAAATGCATTATGTTTAGCAGCCATAATTTAAAAATTTTCAGGGGGAGAAACACCCTGACCCCTCCTAACATGATCCATATCACCCGTCAGAAAACAATTGCAACGTCTCAGATTGTGCCCCCCCAGAATTTTGGCTTGCATGACGCCCCTGGGCTTAAGCGTGACCATTGGTCCACTAGTTCTTGATTGACAGCTCCTCCTCTAGCCAATCTAATGAAGAGGGGAGTTGACAATCACTCCAATGCGACTCATGCTACTGATGCTCACTCCTACAGGGGAAGACAACAGTTTATTTTAAACTTTACAAAGGACTTTTAAGCAGTAAAGCTATCTGAACTCTGGACATATACACATAATTAAATTCCTCTTTTTTAGATAGCCTACATTTTAATGTGCACACTGGTAATTGGTGTTAAACAATACTTGGCTAATGATGTTAATATGCTAAGGCAGCTCTAAAACATCATGCCGTTTTGAAACACTAAATTTCTTTGCAAAAAAATAAGTTAAAAATGGCCATTTTACCTGTCTGAAGAATTTAGGACTTTGACCTTTCAACGCTACACACAGCCTACCTTTTTATATGTATTTTATTTAGTTCCATTACAGACAAGGCATACAGTGCAAAAAGTACAAGACAAATACGAAGGCATTTGTGGTACAGTTCAGAGTATGTAAAACAAAGAACAACAAAAACTAAAATTTAAAATAAACATGTAGCCTTTGTAAAAAAAACAAAAAAACAAAACGCAGAGTGGTTGATTACCCTGTTTGATTGGTGTTGGAGGAGCTAAACTCTGCACTCTGCACACGTACAGTATAATGGTGTCCTGCCACGGAAAGATTTATGCCAGCTGAGCTGATGGTTATCTTCATAGACATCATATAGATAGACGCCCTATCGTCCGCTACTGCCTATTGGCGCGGACGAGCCGTGGGGCCGCCATCTTAAACTGGTCACCCGCTCCACTCAATCTAACCTGTTGGGCAGGTGCAATGAGCTGCCAGCGCATTTAATTAATCATATCTCACTGAATGCCGAACTGATTTTCACGCGGGGTTTTTGCTGCAAAGGTCATACATGTAGTTACGATACAGGACACATTGAATATTTTATTCACAAAATACAACCAATAGTACGGTAATGTTAAATGTTAAATCTTACTTGTGAAAAGTAATCCCCAAGTGATGGTCCGCTGATTTGAGCAGGAATATGCTGCACAGTGCTCTGGCATCTACTGCTATGCAACGCAAATAGGAGTATGACCGGTTTAAGATGGCGGCCGCATTTCTTGCGCCACAGCGGCCAATAGGGCGTCTAGCTCTATATGATGTCTATGGTTATCATCACCTGTAACTACGAGAGAACATCAGCGTGAGTCGCATTGGAGTGACGTCAACTCTCCTCTTCGTTTGATTGGCAAGAGGAGGAGCTGTCAATCTAGAACTAGTGGACCAATGGTGATGCTTAAGCCAGCCCTAATTTACATGAAACTCGAACTGCAACATTTGGAAGAGCAAGCGAAGAACATGGAAAGAAGAGCGAAGAGAAAAACAGCACAAGCGTACAAAAAATAAATTATGAGCAGAAAATGAAAGAGAGCGCAAAGTACAAAGTAATAAAACCAAGGAAAATACAATTTTAAAGAAAACATGAACATAAGTTTAAGTTTTGTGAAAAATATAAAATATAAAAAGTACCGGCCAATAGTTTGTACACTACTATTTATAATGTTTTTGAAAGAATCCTTTATGCTCATCAAGCCTGCATTTATTTGATATAAAATACAGAAAGAAACATATAACTTTAGATACTTTTTTCAGGATTCTGAGTTAAAAAAAAGAACATAATTTATTTAAAATAGAAATATTTTGTACCAATATACATTACCGCTCCAAGTTGGGGTCAGTAATATTCTCTTTCTTTTTTTTTAAAGAAATTAATATGCTATTTTTATTCAGCAAGGATGTGCTAAATAGTTCAAACGTGACAGTAAAGACTTATAAAAGAATTTCTATTTTAATTAAATACTGTTCTTTTTAACTTTTTATTAATCAATGAATCCTGAAAAAAGTATCACAGGTTAAAAAAACCCTGTTTCTAACATTGGTAATAAATCAGCATATTATAATGATTTCAGAAAAATAATGTGACACTGAAGACTGGAGTTATGGCTGTTGAAAATCCAGCTTTGCATCACAGAAATAACTTCTCGGTTACTAAAGTAACCAAGGTTACATCATTAACCGAGACGTTCCCTTTCGAGAGTTCTCTCGTATTGCATAAGTTAGCTTACGCTGTGGGAAGCCCTTTCAAAACACTGTGCATGCTTAACACCGTGCAACTTCGTCCCATACTATAGCCTAGGGTCAACGCCCGAGGGTCATAGAAGAGTAAAGTTATGAGTCCTAATATAGGCCAGATCAGCAATGAGCCTAATATAGGGAAAATACGGGAATGGGCCTTATAAAGGGCCAGGCTCCTATACATGGTATATAGAACTGTAGTTCATGTTCACCCAGGATCAGACAGACGTCGGGCCTTATAGTTGTGGAAAATGTGCTTAAACATTTTATTCATACGAAAGAACCCTCGCTTGTAAAGCGGGAACTTCCATGTTATAAAACCTCATAAATGTGGACGGTGAGGCCCAGCCGGCTGCCGCACAAATATCTTGAATTTGTTTTCCACTCGACCATGCCCATGACGAGGCCATGCCTCTCATGGAATGAGCTTTGATGCCTATGGGACAAACTTATCATCAATAGATGGAGCACATCCGACCTTTCGCTAGTTGGGGAGCGCAATGTTCCATGACACATAATAACATTCCATTCGTATTAGAGATGCGCGGATGGGCTATTATTTCATCCGCAAACGCATCACAAAACTCATCATCCATCCGCCATCCATCCGCATCAACGTTTATGAGCAATGTTCAAAACCGCCCCCGCCCCCCCATCTGCTGATTGTTTTAAGGTCTATGGGCGATGCGAGGCGCTGCTGCCGCGAGGCTAAGCTCTTGGCTGTTCTAGAAAGGAGACTGATCCAATGCAGCAAAGATATTTAAAGGCTAAAGTCCCTAGTAGCCTATGTTGTATCCCCAGAATTCTGATCGGTGCACAGGCACAAAAATAAATCAATAAATAGCCTAAATAAAACGCACATCGGCAAACCAGACCTTGCCTGTTTGTAGCCTAAAATTGTATAATTTTGTTTTGTTTTACCGCTATACCGCGGGAATTTCTTGCTTTTCAACTGCTGTTAGAAAAAAATCCATACCGCCCAGCCCTACTCACAGGGCAGAGTAGATTCTTTTGTCTTCTGACGAGGGAAGAGCTGACAGCGAAATGACCTGCGCGCTAAACAGAGTAGAGAGCACTTTAGGAACATACCTGTGCCTTGGCTTAAGGACGACTCTGGTGTCGTTGGGCCCGAATTCAAGGCAGGAAACGCTCACTAAGAGTGCTTGCAAATCACCCACTCGCTTGACTGATGCCAGTGCTAGCAAGAGAGCAGTTTTGAGTGAAAGAGGCTTCAGGTCAGCAGACTGAAGCGGCTCAAAAAGGGCCCCTTTCATGGCCTCCAGGACCGTGGAGAGGTCCCAAATAGGCACAGAGGGGGGTCGAGGCGGGTTTAAAGGCGCTCGTGCTTCCGTAAGGATTTTTAGCACCCTATCCGGAAGGTTCCCGGATACCCGTTGAGGGGCCATGCATGGAGGGCCCACAAGTCGGGACGGGGATGCCAGATCGTCCCGTTCGCCTGTGTGAGGAGGTCTCTCCTCAGCAGTATCGGCTATGGGGCTGATTCCAGCAGCTGAGTCAACTCGGAGAACCATAGCTGGTTCCTCCAGAGCGGGGCTATCAAGAGCACTGCATACTTGCTCTCTCTGATCTATGACCTGACAGTTCTATGACCTGAGGTAGCATCGTGACCGGCGGGAATGGATACAGCGGGCTGCGTGGCCAGTTCTGGGCCAGCGTGTCCCTGCCTTTGGAGAAAAATGCTTTGCAACAAGCGTTCTCTTCTGAGGTGAAGAGGTAGACCTCTGCCTCCCCAAAGATGCTCCATATCAGCTGAACCGTTTGCGGGTGAAGAGACCATTCCCCCGGAGGGACATGTCTCTGGATAGCATATCCGCACCCTGGTTCAGAATGCCTGGCACGTGTGCCGTTCTCAGCAAGTACAGGTTGAGCTGAGCCCATAGCAAGAGGTGTCTGGCCATGGTTTGCAGGTTGCTCGACCTGAGCCCGCCATGGCGATTTATACAGGAAACCACTGACATGTTGCCTGACCGGACCAAGACGTGGTGACTTTTATGTATGGGAGAAAAGCTTTTAGTTGTCGAGCGACCACTCTCATCTCTAGACAGTTTATGTGTAGGCGCCTCTCCGGGCTCGACCATAGGCCGGAGACGAGTTTGTCCTTGTATAGGGCCCCCCAATGTCTGTTGGACGCATCTGTCGAGATCACTTTCCTCTTTGAAATCACGCGCATACTCACGCCAGACTGCTTTCCAAGGAGCCAGGGCTCAGACACAGCCGTGGTTCACTTTGATGCGTAAGTGGCCAGATCGCCATACGTGAGCCGGTACAAGGGGTTTCAACCAGCGTTGGAGGGGACGCATATACAGTAGACACAGCTGGAGTACTGATGATGCTGAGGCCACGAGGCCTAACATCCTCTGAAACCTCTTGAGAGCTACGCAAGTGCCTGCTCTGATCGATGCTGCTAGATGCTGGACGGTGAGTCGAAAACCCCTGGAGGACAGCCATGGTGTGAAGCACCGAAGCAGCTTGGCCAGCGGAGGCATAGGCTCG
The DNA here is from genome assembly GCF_051911475.1 of Siphateles boraxobius. Lineage (NCBI taxonomy): Eukaryota > Metazoa > Chordata > Actinopteri > Cypriniformes > Leuciscidae > Siphateles > Siphateles boraxobius. The sequence continues at coordinate 28,900,041 of NW_027509193.1, read as the reverse complement.
GCAAGCGAGAGCTAAAGTGGTGTGGCAAGGCTTAGATGGATGGGGTCGCCTTAGCTTTCAGTCCCATAGAGGTGGGCGGGCAAAGGTGTGCGGCCACCGCTTCTTCGAGGGGAGGAATTGCTACATATCCTTTCTCCACAGCACCGTCGACAGTCGAGAGCATTGAGGAGATGCTCTCTGCATGAGGCGCAGGAGCCCCTAGGCATTTGCAACAACGCCTGGAAATTGCTCTTTTAGAAAAGTGAGTCATAATGACGAACACACTAACTTTTAAAAGGATTTAGCCCACCGGATGGCACAGCAGAACAGCGGGCTGAAGGCAGCGTCCAGCTAAAAACAGGGAAGCCGGCGTCCTCAGAGCTTCTTTACAGGTGGCTTGTTCCGCTGAAGGCTTTTCGGAGGCAGCAAAGAAGGCTTCTCAATCTGGAGGATAGTGAAATGGAACTTGTTGAAGGAGATTAAATCTGACTTCTATGGTGAAAATGGGGGCTTTTATAGCTATAAGCCATGCCCATACTGGTGGGCTCTGACGCACTCTGGCACAAAAAAGCCATCTGATTGGTTTGCCCAGTTGCACAGCCAATGAGCGCACTAGACGCTTAGCTGTATGTCTGCTGTGCAGCTGCACTGCGTTTTAAAAATGTGGCTTCAATATTCTTGAGAAAAGGAGTTTTCCCATAGCGTAAGTTAACTTGCGCAATACGAGAGACCTCTCGAAAGGGAACTCATATTTTTTAAAATATATTAAAATTGAAAACCATTATTTTAAATTGTAAGAATATTTTTCTGTATTTTTGATCAAATAAATGCAGGCTTGATGCATTTACATTTACATTTATTCATTTAGCAGACGCTTTTATCCAAAGCGACTTACAAATGAGAACAATAGAAGCAGTTAAACTAACAGTAGGACAACAATACGCAAGTGCTATAACCCCTCTCAGTTTAACTTTAGTGCATTTTTTTTAATAGAATAGAAGAGAAGAGAAAGTGTTAGTACTACTGAATCAAGTGCTGCCGAAAAAGATACGTCCTCAGCAGTTTCTTGAAAGTGGCTACTGACTCAGAAGCTCTGGTTGAGTTAGGCAGATCATTCCACCAACAGGGAACAGTCATGGTTAAGGTCCGAGAAAGAGATTTTGTGCCTCTTTGAGATGGTACCACAAGACGACATTCGCTAGCAGAGCGCAAGTTTCTGGATGGCACGTAAGTCTGAAGTAATGAGTTTAGGTAAGAGGGAGCAGTGCCAGTGGTTGTTCTATAGGCAAACGTCAGTGCCTTGAATTTAATGCGAGCGGCAACTGGCAACCAGTGCAATTTAGTGAGGAGAGGAGTGACGTGTGCTCTCTTTTGCTCATTATAGACTACTCTGGCTGCAGCATTCTGGATCAATTGTAGAGGTTTGACAGAGCAAGCTGGAAGACCAGCCAGGAGAGCATTACAACAGTCCAGTCTGGATAAAACAAGTGCTTGGACAAGGAGTTGTGTAGCATGCTCTGTAAGGAAGGGCCTGATCCTCCTAATGTTGTGCAAGGCAAATCTGCAGGACCGGGCAGTTCTAAAGTGGAGTAAAGAGTATCAGTTGCACTGTTAGTATCTAGTGTTGAGAGCTGATCAGGTGGAGGAACTGTGGATAAGACCAAAGAGGATGCGCATAAGAGACTTCTTTTAAAAAAACATAAAAATAGTAATGTCCAAATTTTTACCAGTAGTAAGCTACTGTACTATAATACTATTACTGCAGAATTATCAAAAATGTTAAAGTCTTTTCACGTCAACATTTCGCATGTTGTTGTCCACCTACACTTCAATAATAGATGGTGCTTGAACTTCATTTAACCAACTATGATAGTTTGATCAAATGGTAAATCAATATACTGTCACGGTGGGTTGTGGAGAAATGGAGAAGAGGACTCAAATGCGGAGTGAAATGAAGAATTTAATAAAGATAAAACATAAAATAAACAAACCAACAAAAGAATTCCAATGTTTCAAAACTAAATCCAACACAGACCAGACAGGACAGGCACAGAACTCCACACGACTAAACCACGTAACAATGACAACGAACGAGCACAGGACAGCAAACACAGGAAGACTAAATAGGGAGGCAAACAAGGAGGGTAACGAGACAGACAGGTGGAGCAAATAAACCAATAATCAGATAACAAGAGGGAGGGGTCAACAATGACGAGAGCACATGGCTCAACATAACAAACACCCATGTGCAACACAAGACTGGACAGACATGTGACATAACCCCCTCCTTACGGAGCGGCTACCAGACGCTCCATCAGGCCAAGGCGGGACAGTAAGGAAACATCAGGGCGGGACGGGAGGGACAGACCAAGGGGGAAACGGGATGGACAGACCAGGGGGGGAACGGGAGGGACAGACTGTTACGACCCGCTAGTATCAGGCCGCCACACAAAAGAGGATTCAAACAGCACGTTGCAATTCAAAAGAGTTTTATTACATTAAACATACAATCGGAAACAAAAATAAACAGAAGTCTAGGGATAAAGAAAAACAACAGGTTAACAATCAATAATATCTTTGACGCTACATGTGTAAGACAAATACCCGGAGGAGCCACTCCTGAGGAGAGTTTCTCCAAAGAGTGCCCTCTCTTAAGAAGGCACCGCACTCTTTATATGCTCTAACTAATTAGCAATTAGCATGAGGAAAAACCAATCAGGAACTCCCACGGCTGGACCAATAGGATCAGAGGACTCAGGGACGTCACACCTCCCAATCCAAAAGGAGGTTCTCTGAAGAACCGACAAAAGAGAAAAAAAAAAATAGTACGAATGCAAAACCATCATTCCAAAATGTAAATGTATAATAACTTTAATACTCATCTCCATAAAATCTCACTCCATTTTGATCCCGAAATCCTGGGCCCTAGGACATCAGAGAAAAAATAAAGGAGAAAGAGAGAGAAGAAAAGATACCAGACACTACTGGGACAGTTTACATACGGGAGAGAGCATCAGCAATTATGTTATCCTTGCCACGTATGTGTTTAATCTGCAAGTGGAAAGGTTGAAGAATAAGGCTCCATCGCATTATTCTCTGATTCTTACCGCGCATTCGATCTAGGAAAGTCAACGGATTATGATCAGTGTATACCGTAATCGGACCACATACCGAGCTCAAATAAACCTCGAAATGTTGAACGGCTAAAATAAGAGCTAATGCTTCTTTTTCCACGGTAGAATAGACTTGCTGATGACGATTGAATTTCTTTGAAAAATAACTGACTGGATGTTCAATTCCGTTAGAATCTTCTTGTAGAAGAACAGCACCAGCACCGTAAGCGCTTGCATCAACTGCAAGTAGAAAATGCTTGTCAAAATTAGGAGCAGACAACACTGGAGCATTTGCTAATAAAGATTTGGCATTCTCAAAGGAACACTGACATTGCTCTGACCATTGAAAAGGTCTCTTAGGGCTTAGCAAATCAGTCAGAGGGGCAACTACACTTGCAAAATTATGGCAAAAACCCCTGTAGTAACCCACCATCCCAAGAAATCGTCGCAACTCACGACGGGTAGTTGGTTTGGGAAAACTGCAGATGGCATTCACTTTAGCGTGAATCGGCTTCACACAACCCCTGCCAACCACCTTCCCTAAGTATGTCACAGTGGCCTTTCCAAACTCACTCTTAGCAAGATTTACAGTTAAGTTGGCTTTGGCTAAACGCACAAAGAGCTCTCTAATTTGATCAAGGTGTTCAGACCAAGAAGAACTATACAAAACAACATCGTCCAGGTAAGCTTCACAACCAGTCATCCCAGACAAAACGTGATTTATTAACCGCTGAAATGTAGCGGGAGCATTTCGGACCCCGAAAGGCATAACTGTGTACTGCAGGAAGCTATCAGGTGTAACAAAAGCAGATAGTTCTTTAGCACGAGATGTCAATGGCACTTGCCAATAACCCTTCAGGAGGTCAAATTTGCTAACAAATTGCGCTGAGCCGACACGGTCAACACAGTCATCAATTCTTGGTAGAGGATAACAATCAGGCTTTGTCAGAGAATTGAGCTTTCTGTAATCAGTACAGAAACGATACGAATTATCAGGTTTATTCACCAAGATACATGGGGAACTCCAAGAACTAAAACTAGGTTCCGCCAAGTCATGATCGAGTAAATAATCTACTTCTTTCTGAAGTAACTTCCTTTTAATCGGGTTGACACGATAAGCATGTTGTTTTACTGGTTGAGCTGTACCAACATCAATATCATGCTCCACGACGGAAGTTCGAGTAGGAACATCAGAAAAGATTGAGTGAAACAAGCTTACTAACTCAATAATATCAGCCTTCTCCGACTCGGACAAGTGAGATAAAATGTGAGCTAAGTCAGCAAGAACTTCTGAATTATTCAACCGCCCTTCCACTTCTCCTCGAGAGGGACCTTTCATCTCTTCTGGATTGTCAACCATCTCTACAGATGTTTCCAAAACACTTGGATCTGCCATTCCAGTAGCTGTCACAACATCAACAGAGAGAGAAGGAACAGGAGTCACATAAGATTTTAGTAAATTAACATGACAAAACTGTGTTTTCTTTTGACGATCGGGTGTATTTACTAAATAGTTGTTATTCGGGAGACTCTTCGCAATCGTATATGGTCCAGCAAACCTAGCCTGGAAAGGAGTATTCAAAACAGGCAACAACGCCAGCACTTGATCACCTGCTTGAAAATGTCTGGACTTCACTTTGCGATCAAACAATCTCTGCATCTTTCTCTGAGATTTAGTCAGCTTCCGCAGAGCAATAGCTCTAGCTTCGTAAAGTCGATAACGGAAACTACTTACATAATCTAAAACATTCTCAGGAGGATCCAAATTAGTCCACTCATCTGCCAAGACAGCAATAGGACCCCTAACAGTGTGTCCAAACACCAACTCATTAGGGCTAAAGCCTATGCTCTCCTGTACAACCTCACGAATAGCGAGCAGCATCCAAGGAAGTCCTTCCTCCCAGTCACAGTCAAGTTCGACACAATAAGACCTCAACAGTGACTTAAGAGTCTGATGGAATCTTTCCAGACATCCTTGACTTTGAGGATGATAAGCACTCGATATATTATGTTTAACTTTAAGTTGTCGCATGACCTTAGAAAAGTTTCGGGACATAAAATTTGAACCCTGATCGGATTGAATAGTTTCCGGAATGCCAAAAGTTGACATAAAACTGGTTAAAGCCTTTAAAATAGCTTTGGAAGTGATTGATCTCAGAGGATAAGCTGCAGGATAACGTGTAGTCTGACACATTACGGTGAATAAATATGCATGTCCAGCCTTAGATCTTGGTAACGGACCAACACAATCAACAGTCAAGTGTGCAAAAGGTGTTGTAACTGCTACAATAGGCTGTAAGGGAGCTAATGGAACCTTTTGATTCGGCTTACCTGTCATCTGACAAGTATGACAGGTTCGGATATAATTAATCACATCTCGCTTACACCTAGGCCAATAAAATTTTCTTAACACTCTATCATAGGTCTTCCGTACCCCCATATGACCAGCCATGCCCTGATGTGATAATTGTAAGAGGTCTTGACGGAAATTAAGTGGAACCACAATTTGAATTCTAGGATCGAGTGAAAAGTCAAAGCTCATAGGTTGTTGTCTATAAAGCAATCCATCTCGAAGAAAATAGAAAGGAGATGAAGTCTTGTCTTCTCCGTCACGAACTAAAGAAAACAATTCTTGCAGAGTATCATCCGCCTGCTGTGCTTTGATAATATCATCTCGAGTCACACTATAAAGCGAAGATAAAGAGCAAGATGTGTTAACATGTTCCTCACAGATAAATGGACATTCAGACACTGTATCAGACTTATTAGTCTTATTGTTATCAACAGCATGTGAATCATGCACTGGAATCACATCTTCCACCTCCGTATACACAGTATTTAATTCTGGCTGAAAAGAATTTTCAGAAACAATAAAAGTATCACAGAGAATGTTTTCATCTGGCATACTTTTCTTAGCCATCGCTCTAGTTACTGCACATGCAGGATATAGATTAGGACAGTCAGAAGATCCATCTAATTTCTCAACAACAGAAATCACTACAGGTGGAACATCAGCGTCAGACTTTTCCCAAACATTTCCCCCGGCTAAATCATTGCCAAGTATGAAAGTGACACCTGAGACAGGAAGCATAGCACGAACTCCAACTACCACCTCACCTGACACAAGTTTAGAATCAAGATGGATGCGGTGCAGAGGAACTTCCATGAACCCCATCTCAAGTCATCTAACCAGTACTTGAGTTCCCGTATCAGTACGTTCAGACAACGGCAAAAGTCCTTCTAACAAAAAGGATTGCCCCGCCCCAGTATCTCGTAAGATGCGTACAGGTACAGTCTTCTCTGAATTAGGCAAAGCCACGGTTCCTTCAGTGAGAAATGGTGCAAAATCAACACAATTTTCCCCATTCTCCTTCTCAGTAATATCTACCCGTTCAACCTGTTCATTAAATCGAGCAGAAATATGATTCACATTCGATGTAGATATTAAACCCACAGGTTTAACACCCTTCTCTTTCTTTTTGAGAGCGAAACAGTCTGCAATTTTATGTCCTACCTTCTTACAGTAGAAACAAACCATCTCAGCTTTCAAACGTGAAGTGTTATCAAAACTATTTGACACAGTATTCTGGCGTGAAACCATCTGTTTAGATCTACCATTAACACTCAACTTAGGCCTGCTCAAATCATTGAAGTTATTGACAGAAATTTTATGAGTAAGAACAAACTCATCTGCCATAAGAGCAGCATCGGACATTTTACTCACTTTATGCTCATTGAGGTACATAGCAACAGCATTTGGAACACAGTTTTTAAACTCCTCTAAAAGAATCAGTTCTCTAAGCTGTTCCTTGGTGGTTACTTTTACTGAGGTACACCAGCGGTCAAACAAATTCTCTTTCTCTCTAGCAAACTCAAGATATGTACAGTTTTCAGCCCTAAAGTGACTTCTAAATTTCTGGCGGTATGCTTCGGGTGCCAGTTCATAAGCATGCAAAATAGCAGACTTAACAATTTCATAATCACCACTTTGTTCCATAGTCAACGCTGAATAAACATCCTGTGCTCTTCCTACTAAAACACATTGCAATAGTAAGGTCCAAAATTCTTTTGGCCATCTTAAAGACTCTGCAACTCTGCGCTCAAAATGTTGAAAATACTTCTCTACTTCCTTCTCTGAAAACAGCGGTACAAGTCTAATGTTTTTGTAAATGTCAAAACCCGGTGCAGTTAACACAGTTTCCACAGACGATGCATGACGTGGAGTTTCAACTGTTTGTGCATGCAACTCTAATTCCATTTTCCTCAACTGAAAATCTCTTTCCTCCCTTTCAGATTGTAACTCCAGTTTACGTAACTCTAGTTTCTGTTGTAACTCTAGTTTTCTCATTTCAAGATCACTTTCTTTCAGTGCACAAGCGTCACGCTCAGCACGTAATTTTTCCGCATCCACACATAACTGTTTCTCTTGCAAAGACATCTCACTAAATTTCACATTTCGATCGGCAGCATAAAGAGGAGAGGTTAAAGACTCTTCAGGATCAATATCTTGAGCTCTTACCTCTAAAACACCCCGCTCAAAAAGTGCATTTTTCACAACTTTCACCAACGTGTCTTTCAGCTTCTTATCATTACTCGTTACCTCCTCATCAAAGCGCTCGGCAATCTGCAACAACTCTTCCTTCGTGTATCTCTCCAGTAAGATTTCCGAAGGAAATGAGAAGAAATCCTCGATCACCGACGACATTTCTGTTAAAAGAGGCAGCAGAGAAACACAACAATACAACCGCACACGTGAGACGCCGCTAAACTAGAGCACTAGGACTACAAATCCCATCAGCCACTTCGCCTGGTATTGTCACCCACACATGCTCCAGTTAGAATCCGCACTTTCGTTATGAGATAAACAAAGACTTACCACAAGTCATCTCAAATTATCTTCATAATCAGCAGACATACAAAATATGCAGATGCAGAAAACAAAAAGTGTCACCCTAAATGAAAATGAGAGACTCCAGTTCCTAACTATAGACAACACTAACTAAACCTACCTAGTCTTCAAAGGTGTACCGGACTCGGGGCGGTATTTAAACGCTGAGCTCAAGGACAATTGGCATTTTAAACCAAAAGCCTGAAGCGTACCCCCAACAGAGATTTAAAACCCCCGTCCAGAATAACCTTCAAAAATAAGAAAGGCAAAATAACAAAAAAAATAACAAACAGTGCCTCGACGGAAGAGTTTTAAACCCAGCTGAGAACACTCTAACTACCTGAAGTCTACTCATTCAAAAAGAGTGAACACCTTAAACACTATGTATTTACTTACACATGCAGCATCCCGGACGAGCCTCCAATTTTATGTTACGACCCGCTAGTATCAGGCCGCAACACAAAAGAGGATTCAAACAGCACGTTGCAATTCAAAAGAGTTTTATTACATTAAACATACAATCGGAAACAAAAATAAACAGAAGTCTAGGGATAAAGAAAAACAACAGGTTAACAAACAATAATATCTTTGACGCTACATGTGTAAGACAAATACCCGGAGGAGCCACTCCTGAGGAGAGTTTCTCCAAAGAGTGCCCTCTCTTAAGGAGGAACCGCACTCTTTATATGCCCTAACTAATTAGCAATTAGCATGAGGAAAAACCAATCAGGAACTCCCACGGCTGGACCAATAGGATCAGAGGACTCAGGGACGTCACACAGACCAGGGAAAAACAGAGTTCATCGGGCGGCCAGAGCGAAACAAAGTTCATCGGGCGGCGAAGACCCCTCGGGCGGCCAGGGCGGCGAAGACCCCTCGGGCGGCCAGGGCGACGAAGACCCCTCGGGCGGCCAGGGCGACGAAGACCCCTCGGGCGGCCAGGGCGACGAAGACCCCTCGGGCGGCCAGGGCGGCGAAGACCCCTCGGGCGGCCAGGGCGGCGAAGACCCCTCGGGCGGCCAGGGCGGCGAAGACCCCTCGGGCGGCCAGGGCGGCGAAGACCCCTCGGGCGGCCAGGGCGGCGAAGACCCCTCGGGCGGCCAGGGCGGCGAAGACCCTTCGGGCGGCCATGGTGGTGACTCCGGCTCAGGAACAGCGGACACCGGCTCAGGAACAGCGGACACCGGCTCAGGAACAGCGGACACCGGCTCAGGAACAGCGGACACCGGCTCAGCCCCAGTATCTCGTAAGATGCGTACAGGTACAGTCTTCTCTGAATTAGGCAAAGCCACGGTTCCTTCAGTGAGAAATGGTGCAAAATCAACACAATTTTCCCCAATTTTCCGAACAGCGGACACCGGCTCAGGAACAGCGGACACCGGCTCAGGAACAGCGGACACCGGCTCAGGAACAGCGGACACCGGCTCAGGAACAGCGGACACCGGCTCAGGAACAGCGGACACCGGCTCAGGAACAGCGGACACCGGCTCAGGTACAGCGGACACCGGCTCAGGTACAGCGGACACCGGCTCAGGTACAGCGGACACCGGCTCAGGTACAGCGGACACCGGCTCAAGAATAGACACCGGCTCAGGAACAGCCACAAGAACTGAAACAGTTACAAGAACAGACACAAAAACAGAAACAAACACTGGCTCTGCCGCTGGAACAGGCACTGGCTCCTTCTCCGGCCCTGGAACAGCAGACACTGGCTCCGGCCCTGGAACAGCAGACACTGGCTCCGGCCCTGGAACAGCAGACACTGGCTCCGGCCCTGGAACAGCAGACACTGGCTCCGGCCCTGGAACAGTAGACACTGGCTCCGGCCCTGGAACAGCAGACACTGGCTCCGGCCCTGGAACAGCAGACACTGGCTCCGGCCCTGGAGCAGCAGACACTGGCTCCGGCTCTGGAACAGCAGACACTGGCCCCGGCTCTGGAACCGACTCTGGCTCTGACTCGTAAACAGCAGATACAGACATATCCAGGATCCGCGCCAGACGTTCCAAATAGTCCGTAAGTGCCTTGGCGGCCACACAAATGGGCATTTCCGGATCTGTCTCAGACTGGGCAGACTGGACTTGCTCAGTCTCAGACTGGGCAGACAGAGCGTGTAATGTCTCTCGCTGGGCAGACGTGACGTGAACAGTCTCTCGCTGGGCAGACGTGACGTGAACAGTCTCTCGCTGGGCAGACGTGACGTGAACAGTCTCTCGCTGGGCAGACGTGACGTGAACAGTCTCTCGCTGGGCAGACGTGACGTGAACAGTCTCTCGCTGGGCAGACGTGACGTGAACAGTGTCTCGCTGGGCAGACGTGACGTGAACAGTCTCTCGCTGGGCAGACGTGACGTGAACAGTCTCTCGCTGGGCAGACGTGACGTGAACAGTCTCTCGCTGGGCAGACGTGACGTGAACAGTCTCTCGCTGGGCAGACGTGACGTGAACAGTCTCTCGCTGGGCAGACGTGACGTGAACAGTCTCTCGCTGGGCAGACGTGACGTGAACAGTCTCTCGCTGGGCAGACGTGACGTGAACAGTCTCTCGCTGGGCAGACGTGACGTGAACAGTCTCTCGCTGGGCAGACGGGACGTGAACAGTCTCTCGCTGGGCAGACGGGACGTGAACAGTCTCTCGCTGGGCAGACGGGACGTGAACAGTCTCTCGCTGGGCAGACGGGACGTGAACAGTCTCTCGCTGGGCAGACGGGACGTGAACAGTCTCTCGCTGGGCAGACGGGACGTGAACAGTCTCTCGCTGGGCAGACGGGACGTGAACAGTCTCTCGCTGGGCAGACGGGACGTGAACAGTCTCTCGCTGGGCAGACGGGACGTGAACAGTCTCTCGCTGGGCAGACGGGACGTGAACAGTCTCTCGCTGGGCAGACGGGACGTGAACAGTCTCTCGCTGGGCAGACGGGACGTGAACAGTCTCTCGCTGGGCAGACGGGACGTGAACAGTCTCTCGCTGGGCAGACGGGACGTGAACAGTCTCTGGCTGGGCAGACGGGACGTGAACAGTCTCTGACTGGGCAGACGGGACGTGAACAGTCTCTGGCTGGGCAGGCGCAGGTCTCCTTCTCCTCCTCCGTCCTTTCTGACGGATGTGTGCAAACTCGAGGCTGGCTAAAACCATCGATGAAGTCCCCACGCTTGACGGATCCAGTGATGATGACTCTGCTGCCCTCCTTTCCTCATTCCTTTGAACGCACATGGATAAATATTTAAACAAAGAAATCCCATTCTCCTCCTACGCAGGAGAAAGTTCGCTCCGCTGAATCCACATTGGCTCGTTCGTTCTGTCACGGTGGGTTGTGGAGAAATGGAGAAGAGGACTCAAATGCGGAGTGAAATGAAGAATTTAATAAAGATAAAACATAAAATAAACAAACCAACAAAAGAATTCCAATGTTTCAAAACTAAATCCAACACAGACTAGACAGGACAGGCACAGAACTCCACACGACTAAACCACGTAACAATGACAACGAACGAGCACAGGACAGCAAACACAGGAAGACTAAATAGGGAGGCAAACAAGGAGGGTAACGAGACAGAGAGGTGGAGCAAATAAACCAATAATCAGATAACAAGAGGGAGGGGTCAACAATGACGAGAGCACATGGCTCAACATAACAAACACCCATGTGCAACACAAGACTGGACAGACATGTGACATATACATGGACTAAATAAAAAGTGACTTTAATACTACTTACCATTAATGCGACTTTTGGTGCTGGTTTTATGCAGTGCTTTGTAATCACTTAGCATCCATTGTTTAAACGACACAGATTCAGATTGCTTCATAAATGTAAATTTGTCTGTCCATCTAAGTTTCTAACAATTTATGAATGACTGGAAAATTACCACTCCACTTCACATTGTCCAATCAAATTTGAACTTGTTGTGCCAAATACCATTTGGTTGGTGTATTATGCATGACAAACAGGCTTCAATGAATTATGAAATATTTAAAAATATGTGGATTTTTAATTGAATCGACACACCTTTTATTATTGGGGGAAAAAAACCCGTTTAAAATGGTTTGGTTTATTCCTTCCTGCCATCGAGCCATATACTCACTGAAATAACTATATTTGCCTCAAGAGCATCTGTGGATTCCCGAGCCGACTGTGGAATACCTACATTTACACTAGTGCATTTTCATTTTAAAACGCATAACTTTTGCGTCCACACACACTACTTCGGAGTTTTAGACCTTTATCTGAAGCAAGACACGCAACTTGACGCAAGTGACACCGACCTCAGATTGACAGAAACGTAAAAATAAACATGAACTTAGGCTACTTTAGTTTTGTACACATTGTCATGTTAATCATAATCCAATGCATTTTGTTTTTTGACCACTATATTATCATTGATATTTGTTTGAGAAGGGCACTTTTGATTAATTTTGAAAAAGGGCAAGGGCTCGAGCACCTAAAGGACCCACCCCCGCTCGCACGCACCTGGTTCTGAGCATATTGTTTGTAAACGAGGCACAGTGTAACAGAGAGATGAAGCAGCCAACAGTATTGGATTTGACAGCAGCTGCATCACAAACAAGTACATGATTTCATAATGCTTTTTTTGTAAATGATAATGCTTTCAAAACACTTACTCACATGCAATTGCCAGTGGGCGTTGATACGTTTTCATATGCAATGTCGTTAGCCAATCAAAACAGTGGCTGTTTACTGACAAGCCTTAAATATATATATATATATATATATATATATATATATATATATATATATATATATATGTGTGTATATGAACAAAAACTTTATTACGGTAAATCTTAAAGAACATATAAAATAATAATAATTAAAATATAAAAATAAAAGTATGCTTCTAAAAGTCTGACATCTTAAAACATCCACAAATTACTGTAATATATATGAAAGCATCTTCCTTTTTTAAAATCTCAAGAGTTCAAAAGGTAACGCAGAACAGGACTGACCCAGGTTTATACAACATTTACATGAATCATTAATGCAGTAATGGTTGTGTTTTCGTCATACACGAATATGCTTGTTTATCATACAGTCCGTTAAAACATTATTTCCCCCCTAAAAGCAGCCCTACAAAGTGCTCGCTGCTTTTATCATTTCAGTGCCACGGGGTCACCATGAGTTCTGCTAAATATTTCACCAGTTCACCAGTAGGCAGATGCATAATACCATAATGCTATCTGCACTTGTCTTATAATGAAACTGTGCTTTTCATTCCAAACTCTGTATCAGCTAACCTCTGGGGTTCTGGATCATGGCTTCCCGAGGAGCATACAGGAGATTGGTCTCCCAGGAGAGCTTCAGGCAGAGGGCAGAAACATTCTCAGTTCACCGCTCATTTCACACAGACTGCTTCTGCATACTGGGAGACATCATACTTCAGAATGTATGAAAGTATGCCAGAATTGATCTGCTGCATGGTAATCTCTACTTCACATTCTTTCATTCTGCATTCAGCATTGTTTTTTCTGCACACGCATGAACAGTCATGACAAGTGTGCAGGCTATCATGATACGAACCAGCATGAATGCAAGAACGACATTATTAATTTACAGGACGGCAGAGGTGTTCTGGGCTTAGGAGACCATTATTTTAGGAACGGGGAGAGGGCGATAAAGCTGGCGGAAACCATTTCTGTGATGATAGGCATCAAGTAGAAAATATGAATTATTAATCACAAGCATTTTGTCCCTGATGCCCGGAGGAGACGGCGACCACTGCTAAAACAATCCCCATCGCACTCATTTTTATAGAAAACTTATTAAAGTATGTACTTGAGATCAAATGGTTCGTACTAGAGGAAACACATGGAAATAATGAATGTCATCAACAGGGTCTGAGTGTTTGTGGCTCTTAACAAGCAATCAGAAAAGTGCTGCAATACGCATCTGATGACTGAACTGAGATTGGGCTTCTCGGGTTATTTTATTATTTAGCTCCAAGTTCATTTCGTTAAGATATTCACACTTTTAGAAACAGAGAGCAATAATGAGGGATTGACATAATATGCTCCAAATGACCCAATTGTGAATCAGTGTTAGTGCAATTTCAGACAACAGCATATATAATTGACCTTAGGTTATTCTGCTGCATAATGTTATGATACTTCGCAATTTGTGGCTGTGAATAAAATATTTGGTGCTAATATTACAGCTGTATAGGTTTTTAATGGTTACAATAAAACATAATAAGAGTCAGTTTGTTAACATTAGTTATTTCTGTAGGTTAATTCTCTAGGTCTCATGAACTGAACAATAAACTTTTTACAGTATTTATTGATCTAGGTTAATGTTAATTTATAAATATACTATTGTTCATTGTTAATTCCTAACATATAAATGTAACTAACCGTTCATTCTTTGAATATTTTATTTTTTGTATTAGTAGAAATGTAGAAATGATTGGTAGATCTTTAATCTCTACACTATCCTTCAAAAGTTTGGTGTTATTGAGATTTAAATAAAATACTTTTATTCAGCAAGGATGCATTAAAATGATCTAATTATATAAATGACAGTAAATACATTTATGAGACAAAATATTTCTATTTCAAATAAATGCTCTTCTTTTGAACTTTCTATTCATCAAAGGGTACTGATTTTTTTGTCATGGTTTCCACAAAAAAAGGGGAAAAAAGAGAAAACAAAGGCAGCTCAACTGTTTTAGAATGATTTTCTGATCACAGGTTTCTGATCCGTTTGAGTGTCTATTCAAATTGTAAGATTATTTCACAATATTACTGTTTTTATTCTGTTTTTTTGGATCAGATAAATGCAGCATTGGTGAGCAAAAGAGACTTCTAACATTGAAAAAAGAACAACCCAAACTTTTAAATGGTGTGCATTATCAAACCTGTACAATACATATGAATCTTTAATGTTTTTTTTTTTTTTTTTTTTTTTTTTTTTAGCACTTGTACTATGGTACTTGCTTCTGATCATTCTGAGTACCTAACATTAAACAAGATAAATACCATCATAGGCATTTCCTGCTGATGACGAAACTGTGAGTGTGAACTACAGTTCTCGGTCAGCAGGGTTTATAGTCAGTGTCGTCGGCTTCATGATTTACTCTGTTCCACCAGCACTACTGCACTCACCCAGGGGAGATGGGTGTCTTTTTGATATAACACCATTATCTTTTATATGTCCTTGAATGAGAGACCTTTCTTCAAAACTGGAAGAAGGGACACACAATATCTATAGGTGTCTCCTGTTTTTACTGAGGAGGTCTTCAAGTTGGACTCACTTGGCTCCTGCACAAGAAGTTTCATCCATGAGTGGATTTGAGAGAAAAGATCTTTAATCTCTTTGTAAAGTTTAATCAAGGTGAAATTTTCAGACACGCCTCTGAGCTATTTTGGAGTGAATCGTTTTGATGTGACAGGATCGTGTTTATTAATAAATGACATCTTTAATTGAAATCTCAATTTATCACTGTGAGAGCTATCTGTTGTGCCGCAAAACCGCGACACAAGTGCCGGATTGAAATCATTACATAATTAGGAAAATTAAATAGGTAATACATTCTGTGCTTTACTCAAGGGACAGTTACATTTCTATCACCATATTTTTTGAATGACTCAGTTTTGTTCTTGCAAAGAGGAGATAAGACTAATTGGACAGTTGAAAGACCCGTGAATTGATGATATTCCTTGTGTTGCTTTTGTTTTACTTCGTGGCCCGCATTAATGTGTCTAAAACGTGAGTTTCCTGAGTCTGCACAGTGACCTTGGAATTTATTTTTTCTTAGTTGCCTCTTTATCTACCCTCTTAACAGTCTGAAATGGGATTTGAAATGCATTGCATTATGACCTGCGAACAGAACGTGTGAGCTGACCCTCTCAGTTCATGGAAACATTCGTATTATGACTCACATCCTATTATCAATCCAGCCTTTCAAATGGGCTCTCAACAATAGATCAGTGAGCATAGAATTATCGTATAAGTCTTTGTTCCTACTTACCTCTGAACGTGGAACGGAGGATTGCAAATGCACTTCTTTGCCATGGCAATAACCATCTTTTGTACTGCAGGTTCTCTTATTGCAAGGAAATATTCTGCATGGAAGAATAGGCCTACGCACACATTTATGAATCGATGCTGCACGTTCACATTGCAAGAAACCTCAAGCTTATGGTAACAAATACCCCTGTTTCCACCCACTATTAAAGATGTATTATTTCCTCAAGATTTTATTCCAGCAAAGAGATAAAGATCAAATATAAACCCTGCTGGACGAATTGAAGTCAGGAGCCACTAGCTCGTGTTGTGTAGATCGTGTCTGTTGACATCGGGTAGGTGTGTGGAATCAGTGGTTTATTGTGCGAGCCGCAGTGCAGAGCAAACGCAATGGACTGAAAGAGTAAGTCGTGAGCTGTGACACTACACTCTTTGTTCAAAAGCCAGGGGAACGTGGTCGATTTAGCACAGCAACTCCGGGTTCCCACAGCACTTTATATCAAACGGAAAGATTAGCACTTAACAAGTGGTTGAAATAGAAGGACATTTTTTTGTCCATTTATCTCCAATACTGCATGTGTAAAACCAATAATAACATCCAGTGTATAGTAATTTTGTTTCTAAGCCTTCTCTACAGCCTAATTGACCATATCAGTACAGTAACTAAACTACTAAAGCATTTTATTCGCTATCCATTCGCAGTGTCTCATTACAAGGTTCTAAACGCACTGGAATAGTTTTGCATGATTTAATGATTTAAAGGCTTTTTATACTTTTGTCTACACAATTCGAGTGCCTTGGAGTATTTTTTGTTTTTGCACTGGAATAGTATTCGTATATTAATGTCAAACATAATCAACTTAAGCCATTGTCAGTTTTCAACTCACATTTATTTTTAAGCGAATTACATCACACTCAAAATGCTCACGGGAAGTTGGCGGTAATGGAAGTTTAAGAGGGATGCTTCTGTACAATTGTTAGTGAGCAGCAGTAGAGCATCCAATGGTGGAGAAAAGAGTTATAAGACGTTGTGGTGTGCAAGCAAGTGTGCTTTCAGCATTTTAAACCACTTATTAGGTTCTTGCGTCACAGTAGTGAAGAATTTCTGTACAGTTGTATTAAAGTACAACAGATTGCAGTAGTCTGCTGCATCCTCAAAAACTTAAGGCTGGAATACAACGCATGTATTCCATCTGATTTTAAAACACTAGGCATTTTGACCACTAGGCATACACTTGCCGACTTTGTTGCAAAGAAAAACTGGGCATCACAGACTAAACAACTGAGAAATGACACACAATAAACTCACAAAACATGAACCTTGTTGCTAGGAATCACATGAAAAAAGGAAAACAATATTATATGTTCTAAAATTGGTTCAAAATGTCAATAATGTTTGATATCCTCTAACTGGATAGAATTATAAGTCCCTTTCGCACAGCAATCCTGGTAAATTACCGTAAAATTGACTTAACCGGTCTAGCCTCCGCAGTCAGGGAATTTTCTAATTGCATAACTAAATTAGTTATAGGAATTGTCTCTTTTGCATAACTAAATTAGTGGGCATCATTGTTATACAATAAAGAAGTAAAGCAAAACAAAAATGCAACTTCTATTCAGTTTGCTTTTTGGTTTAGTATTATTATTATGAAAGCATTGATTTTCAATATGTTGTCTCTATGCAGTATACCTGTAATTTATGCTTAGATGTTGCAGACTGTCAGAGTTAAGGCCTGTTCACACTATAATGATAACTATATTAGTGTCCCCACCAGCGGACAATATCGTTCTGTTTATTCTAAGCGCAATTAAGTGTAGCGTCGGTTCTGGCAGGTCACGTTAGTCAAGCTCACAGCAGCTGACTCTCAGCTGATCCATGGCTACCTATAGGAATATGACGCCTATCACTGTAAACATATATAAGCTCCTTCAGTATTATCAGCAGCTATCGGATTCTCAGGAGCTAATTACCCTCCTCCATCCCCAGCTCCTCCTCTCGTGCAGTCAGGATATGGCCTTCTGAGTGCCCTTTGAAACAGAATGAATTTTCGAATTATGTTGTACTTTAAAATCTTGAATTAATGATATCTGCAATACATTAATGTTGGTTCTGCTCTGTCTACCCTAAGGGGGTTTATTGCTGCTCTCCCTGATCTTATTCATGCTAGGCTGCATGGATGCGCAGGGAGTTCTTGCCCAAAACAGAACCATACCGCCAATCCTAACTGTATGCTAATTGTCAATCGCATATGATGATTGTGGTCCTGAGAGAACTACTGTTTTGTTGTCTGATGCTTTAAATGATCGAGCTCTTTAAAGTCAGCTGGATTCTGATTGGCTGACAATGTTTTTATTGTTCATCAGCTGAAAAAAAAAACACTCTATATGTGACTCCAATGATATTGTTTCTCTGTGACATTATCGTGGTGTGGACTCTGCTATTCTTTTATATATAGATAACGTTTTTTAGAACTATATCTTTATTGTATCATTAAAGTTATCATCCTTGGTGTGAACGGGCCTTTTCTCTCAGATCAATATTTATTAAATTGCAGTACTGTTTTGTAGGTTGATATAACCACTTTTATGAAATATGTATTAATGTGATGCAAGTATCTCTCAGGATCATTAACAGATAATCCAATATTTAAAAAAGTAGATTGTGTCAGGGATCTGTCACTTCTGTCTAGTCTATTTCTTGGTTTTGTGACAGAGTCCTGACACTCCTGTTTTGTCTTGTCTGTGTGTCTTGTTTCATGTGCTTTCATGTCATGTTTTGTCTTGTGCTGTGTTGCATGCATCTTGTGCATGATTTTCCTTCCTAGTCATGAACTCTAGTGAGTTACAGTTTGAGGCATTTCTATATTATTTTAGCGTTGATGGGATCATCATTAGTAGATTTACTCTTAAAACCAAAAAGTGATTTTCAATGATGTTTTGATGTGTTAATTTATTGATTGTGTGTTGTAAATACAATATATACTGTGTATATATGTGTGATGTGGAGTTGCGTCATTCAATTATTTTACTAAGTGTTTCCTGCTTAGTTAAACGGACAAAATCACGAAATTCATGTTTAAACTGCTTTATTCATTAGTATTTCGGCAAGAAACTGAGTTTATGAGACATTGCGTATGTAAAAGTATTGCGTAAGTTGCTTACGCTACGGGGGTAAAGTCATCTTTTCTCGAGATATTGAAGGCAGAAATTATCCTTAATTTTGCATTTATTGTCAACGCAGTGCAGCAGCCAGCAGACCTAGAACAGACTATCTTGCGTGCTCATTGGCTGCCCTGCGGCAACTGCTGCAGCCTACCACTGAGCATTGCGCGTAACAGGTGGTGCAATTCGGGAACTTCCAGGTTATAAAACCTAACAAATGTGGACGGAGAGGCCCAGCCTGCCGCCTCACAAATGTCTTGAATGGAAATTCCGCTGGACCAAGCTCACGACAAGGTCATGCCTCTGGTGGAATGCGCCCTGATGCCCAAGGGGCATTGGAGACCTTTAGACCTGTAAGCGGATGTGATTGCTTCCACTATCCATCTGGACAGGCTCTATTTCGAGGTGGCGAGACCCTTGGTGCGCCCACCAAACGAGACAAAATGCTGTTCCGAATGCCTGAAAGAGGCGGAGCGCGTAATGTAAGCCCTCAGCGCCCTGACAGGGCAGAGGAGATTGACATCACCCTCACTATCGGATGCTGGCAGAGCCGACAGAGAAATGACCTGCACTCTGAAGGGGGTGCCCAACACTTTTGGGACATAACCATGCCTTGGCTTGAGGATGACTTTAGAGTCATTTGGCCCGAACTCAAGACACGCAGCCCTAACAGATAGCACGTGTAAATACCCCACACGTTTGACTGATGACAGAGCTGTCAGAAAAACGGTTTTGAGCGAGAGGTACTTTAGGTCCAGAGTCTATCGGTTCAAAGGGGAAAACTTTCAGGGCCTCTAGGACCATTGAAAGATTCCATAAGTGAACCGACGGGGGTCGCGGGGGATTCATCCTTCTGGCTCCTCTAAGGAAGCGGATGACGAGCTCGTTTTTTCCTACTGACTGACCGCGCGTTGACTCCTTATCCAACAGCTCTTGAAGGAAGCCAAGCAACCACGGGACCCCACACGTTCGTGGGTCTAGATCTTTATCAGCACACCATTTGGAGAACACCGCCCATTTAGACGCGTAAAGCCGCCTCGTAGAGGGAGCTCTGGATTGCGTAATCGTGTTCATCACTTCTTCTGACAGGACAACGGGTATACGTGCACGGGTAAACCATACGTGCAGAGATCAGCGCTCTGGAAGGGGATGCCAGATTGAGCCGCGGGCTTGAGAGAGGATATCTCTCCTCACCGGAATCGGCCAAGGGGCTGTGTGAGACAGCCACATCAGCTCCGGGAACCAGATTTGATTCTCCCAACGCGGGGCTATAAGGAGCACCGAGTGGCGCGTTTCCCTGATCCTCTTGATTACCTGTGGTAACAGAGAGACCGGAGGGAAAGCATAAAGTGGGAGGCTGGGCCAGATTTGGGCCAGCGCATCCTCGTTCTTTGAAAAGAACCTCGGGCAATGAGCGTTGACTTTTCCCACAAACAGGTGGACTTTTGCTTTGCCGAAAAGGCGCCACAGTAACTGGACTGTCTGGGGGTGCAGGGACCATTCCCCTGGGGGAACGTAGTTCCTGGATAGCTTGTCTGGACCGTCGTTCAGGTGGCCTGGCACATGCGCAGCTCTCAGCGAGCGCAGGAGGTACTGAGACCATACAAGAAGGCGTTCTGTCAGATGGCAGAGGCTGACACCGCCCTGACGGTTTATGTTGGACACCACAGACATGATGTCTGAGCGGACTAGCACATGGTGGTCCTGTATGAATGGGAGGAAGCGCTTGAGCGCGTTCTCGACCACTATCATTTCCAGACAGTTTATGTGGAAGTGTCTCTCTCGGTCTGACCACAGGCCAAAGACCAGTCTGCCCTCGAAGACGGTGCCCCAACCTAAGTTGGAGGCATCCGTCGAGATGACCTTTCGGTGTGAGACAGCTCCCATTGTCACTCCCCACTGGTACTAGTCGGCCGCTAACCAGGGCTGCAGAGCCAAAACGCAGCTCTGAGTCACTCTGATCTGTCTGCTGCCTGAAACCCAAGCCTGGTGAGGAACTTGGGCGTTCAGCCAGCGTTGTAGCGGGCGCATGCGCAGCAGGCCCAGCTGAAGTACAGCCGCAGCTGATGCCATACAGCCCAGCATCCTCTGGAATGTTTTCAGAGAAGCGATGCTGCCTTCCTGGAAAGATGCGGCCAGGTGTTGAATATGGCGCACACACTGTGTCGATAGACGGGCCGTCATAGCCACAAAGTCCAGTTCTATTCCTAGAAAGGAAACTGACTGACTGGGCAGTAATGAGCTCTTGGTCCAGTTGACCGTGAGGCCCAGGCTTTCCAGATGGCTGAGGAGCACTGTTCTGTGAGATAACAGTTCCATCTCTGACTGTGCTAAAATCAGCCAATCGTCCAAGTAGTTCAGAATTCGCAGCCCTTTTACTCTCAAGGGGGCGAGAGCCGCGTCCATGCACTTCGTAAATATATGTGGTGCCAAAGACAGGCCGAACGATAGGACGGTGTATTGATATGCCCGACTGTCGAAGGCGAATCTCAAGAATGGCCTGTGACGGGGGACTATCGGAATCTGAAAGTATCTTTCAGATCGAGAGAGATAAACCAGTCCCTTGGGCGAACTTGCACAAGGATTTGTCTGGTCGTGAGCATTTTGAACGGCCGTCTCATGAGAGCTTTGTTCAAATATCTCAGATCTAAGATAGGTCTTAGAGCTCCGTCCTTCTTGGGTACGAGAAAATAATGGCTGTAAAAGCCTGACTCGCTCAGAGAAGGAGGTACTGGTTCTATGGCCCCTTTGCACAGCAGTTTGGCTATTTCTGCGCGGAGTAGATGTGCTACATCCGCTTTCACATTTCCTCTCGGTCCGTGCTCGAAAGCGAGGGGGGCGGCGAGCGAACTGAAGCGAATAGCCCTGTCTTATTGTGCTCAGCACCCATTCTGACACTCCTAGAATAGCCTCCCATGCTTTTACATGTATAGCTAGGGGCAGAATGGACTCCGGGTTCCGATCGCCGCACTTCGCGGGCTCGGGAAACTGAACCGGAGGTGTGTGCGAGGCGCGCACACCCTCGGATCTCGGGAACGGTGGCTCGCTGACAGCGGTGGCTGTCTGTATCACTTGTGATGACCCGATTGCTGGCAATGGGGAACATTTTGTGATGATATATTGTGCGAGCGGAGCCTGGGGCGAAGTGTTTGTCAGTAAGCGTGAGCGCTCATGAGCGGGCACATGACTTACATTCATAACTTGGCCGCTGTGAGGCTGTTGCCGTGTAACAGAGCGGGCAGCGAGTAGGTGTGAGCACAGATTCGTGGGCACATTCTCTACATCTAGCACTCAAGCGGCATTTGCCAGCTTTATGAGAGTGGGCTCTGTGAGTGTATGAGACACGTGGGGCATTGTGTTTCTGTGTAGTGGTGAGCACTGATTTGTGGGCACTTTTTCTACACTTAAAACACCCTCGGTGTGAGCCGGATAACCAGAAATTATACTCTTTTTGAGATTTAAATGTACGTCTGCAGTAGCCTTCTCTGAGGGGACTGATAGGACGAAATATTTTGACGGTGGTCCGGACGTGGCGAGACCCAGCCGTCATTTCCTCTCTGCTGTTGCTAGGAGGACTTCGCATGCTCGGGCTTCAGCGCAATCTTGGGCCGGGGTCCTTGGGGGGAGGCGGCCTGTGGCGGCTGGACGAGCGCGATCTAGGGCGGCCGCCCTGTCGTTGCTGCGAAGGCTGGGGCTGAGCTGGGCGCTGTCTAGCATTTCGTCCAGGTGGCTCACGTGGGCGGCTTGCAGCGGAGCCTGCGAGGTCTTCTGTACTTCGAAGAAGCGGTCGACGATCCTGTTCACCGCTGGGCCGAAGAGACCGGTAGGGGAGAGCGGCGCGTCGAGAAATGCGGAGCCCTAAGACTCCCTCATATCAGCAAGCATCAACCAGAGGTGCCTCTCTGTGACGGTGAGCGAGGCCATGCATCTCCCGATCGCCTGAGCCGCGGATTTTGTAGCATGAAGGGAAATATCCGTCGCGCTCCTCAAATCCTTGATGGCGGCTGGGTCCTTGCTTTTCTTGTCCCATTCACGGAGGAGATCAGCTTGAAGGATCTGCAGCACAGCCATCGAGTGCAGGGCGGAAGCAGCTTGTCCGGCGGCAGAGAACGTGCGGCCGACAAGGGCTGAGGTGGTCCTGCAGGCTTTAGACGCGAGGGCAGACTTTGAGCGCCATCTCGCAGAGGGCGGGTAAAGGTGCGCTGCAACCGCCTCCTCCACTGGGGGGATTGCTTTGTACCCCTTCTCGGCGGCGCCGTCCACTTGGGAGAGCGCCAAGGAGACATGTGACTGGAGCCTCACGGAGAATGGTGCATTCCACAATTTTGAAAGCTCAGTATGAAGCTCTGGCAGAAATGTCGCATATCTGGAAACGGGCGGTGGCTGTGGAGGAAACAGCCGTCGAGCCTATTGGGCGCGGGCTCCTTAGGCGGTGACCAATCCAGGCCGAGTTTGTCGATGGCCTTCGACAGGAGGCGCATGAGCTCAGTGTCCACGCCAGCCCGAGTCCTGCTGGATTCCTGGATCGAGGAGGAGGCGGAGTGATGAGAACTCGACCACTCCTCACTCTCTGATGCCAGGATGGAGCAGCTGTCACCTGGGTCGATTCCTTCAGCTTCCTCCCCTGAGGCGGCGGCAATGAGGGGCGAAGCCGGCAGCTGCGCGTCCGGGAGGGGGCGGAGAAGGAGAGAGGGAGGCTGGCGGGATGCAATCCGGCGAGCACTTCACTGTGACCTCAGGCTCCGGTATCCTCTTTGAACGCCGCTTCTTCTTGAGCGGTACAGAGGGCGGAGTGACAGTGTCCGAGTTGAAGGCTTCGAGTCGAGCCCGCAGAGTCGACAGCGGAAGCACTTCACAGTGCTCGCAGCCTCCCGAATCCAGGGCGAGGGCTGCGTGGTCTGGGCCCAGGCAGAGAGCGCAAATCACATGGCGGTCTCCAGCGCTGAGCGGGGCTCTGCACGAGCCACAGGAAATGCGAGGCATTTTGATAAAAAACGCTCGCGCTCTTTCAGAGAGAGAGTGAGTGTCGCGACGGCGAACACTCACAGAAGGCAAAAGCACTTTAAGGAAACTTGACGCCAGATGGCGTAGCAGGCACGGAAGGCTGAAGGTGGCGAAGATGGCCGGCTTCTTCAGACACTTCAGGCACCACCTCTGCGTGCTGGTTGCTAGTTTCGACAGCGGATGGCTTCTCTCAGAGTCCAGCGATGCGGAGAGCTTCGCTGAAGATGATGAAAATCAGTGATGCAGCTTCCGAGCCTGACTTTTATACGCTAAGCCACCCCCATTCTGGCGGACTGTGACGCGTAGAGAGCGCAATGTCACGCGCGAGGCTCAGTGGTAGGCTGCAGCAATTGCCGCAGGGCCGCCAATGATCACGCAAGATAGCCTACTCAAGGTCTGCTGGCTGCTGCATTGCGTTGACAATAAATGCAAAATTAAGGATAATTTTTGGCTTCAATATATCGAGAAAAGATGACTTTACCCCCATAGCGTAAGCAACTTACGCAATACGAGAGAAACTCTCGTAAGAGGACTCAAGTTTTACGTGACATCGAGCGTATACTGTATATACAGCAGAATTGGGCCGTGTACTGTATATTGTCCGTCTGCCGCATAATATTTTAGAATTGCCGCCAAACTGCATTACAGCTTGGCTGCGTCAGTTCCACTGGCGGGCCACATACTGTGTTATGTCCGACAACTGCATAAATGTGCCTCTGAGTTTAAGGTTTGTATTACGCCCCGACTCTAGGGGAAATATAAATCACTAAAGAGGCGTAATAAATAACTATTGGGTTGTGGTATGGAACCCCAGCAACGAATCACTCCGGTCGATAATCAAAAAAAAACTCATGCACAAAATTAAATCAAAAGTAAGAAATTTATTAAAGAATAACAAGTGAAATAAAGAGCAAATCTTCAGGGTGTCCAAAAGGCCAAAATAACAAAAAAAAACGAATATAAAAAGTAAAAGGGGAAATTAATAACTTACTCAAATAACAAAAGAAAATACATTTATCTTACCTAACTCCCTGCCCAAAAACAGAGATCAAACAATTTACAAAATAAACAAGGCAGGACACCCCTACGCTCCACACTGTTAAGATGGTTTAGACATTAGGAGAACGGTTCAGAGATTATCACAAAATGCACGTTCACTTGAACTAATCAAAGTTTCTAATACACAATTTGATCATCGGCCGGAGGAGGGATTCCGGAGCTCTCAACCCACGTGCGACCGAACCAAGAATGAGCTCCCAGACGAGTGCCAGCAGCGTCCTTATAAAGACCACGCCCTGACTGGACAACCAATGGCGTTCGTTCACTTCAATCATTGGGCAACCTATTAAAAATCAGGAAAAAAAAAACAAACAAAAAAAAGAGAGAGAGAAAAGGAACAGAGCAATAAAGAAAATAATTAGCTACACAGACACAGGTCGTAACACCCTCACACACAAAGAATCTACATAGAATATAGATTCACTCAGAGTTAAACGACCGTGATAGGGCATCGGCCAACACATTATCCTTGCCTTTCTTAAAGCAAATTTTCAGATTAAAATCTTGGACAAAGAGAGACCAGCGCATGATTCGTTGATTTGAGTTTTTCATCCTAGACAAAAAAACTAACGGGTTGTGGTCTGTATATACAACCACCGGAAGAGAACTAGAGCCAATATACACCTCAAAGTGTTGTAAAGCCATTAAAAAGGCTAACGCCTCCTTCTCAATAGTACTGTAGTTTAACTGATGTTTCAGGAATTTCTTTGAAAAGTACCCAACAGGGTGTTCAATCCCATTTTCATCATCCTGCAGAAGGACAGCACCACCACCCGTGGCACTTGCATCGACATCCAACTGAAATGCACATGAATAGTTTGGAGCCATTAAAACAGGAGCACTACTCAAAAGGGTTTTAACAGAATCAAATGCAGTCTGGCATTTAGTAGTCCACTCAAAGATTTGTGACACACGAAGCATATTTGTTAGAGGCAACACAACATCTGAGAAATTTTTACAAAATCCCCGGTAATAACCAGACATTCCTAGGAATCTCCTGAGGTCACGTTTCGTTCGAGGCACTGCAAAGTCTGCAATAGCTTGCACTTTCAGAGCAACAGGTCGAACCTGCCCTTGCCCCACCTGTTTCCCTAAGTAGGTAATTGTCGCTTTGCCAAACTCGCACTTCGCCAAGTTAAGAGTCAGGGATGCATCCAATAAATGAATAAAAACAGTGCTCAGGGTTATCAAGTGCTCATCCCACGTATTCGAATAAACAACGATATCATCGAGGTAGGCTTTACAGTTGGAAACACCGCCCAGCACTCGACTCATCAAGCGCTGGAACGTAGCCGGAGCGTTACGTAGTCCAAACGCCATCACCCTATAATTTAGGAAATCATCTGGAGTAACGAAGGCGGATATTTCGGCCGCGCGCTCCGTCAAGGGAACTTGCCAGTACCCCTTTAGCATATCAAGTTTCGTGACAAAGCGCGCCGAGCCGACTTTATCAATGCAATCCTCCATGAGCGGGAGGGGAAACGAATCTGGTTTTGTCACGGCATTTACTCTTCTATAATCCGTACAGAACCGTTGTGTTCCGTCCGATTTCGGAACTAACAAACAGGGTGAACTCCAGGCGCTGAAACTCGGAACTGCGAATCCATTCGCCACTAGATATTTTACCTCGGCCTCCATTACTTTACGTTTAGCAGGGTTCACTTTATAAGCACGTTGCTTAATCGGTGAATGATCACCCACATCAATATCATGCTTCAGTACTTGAGTGCAGGTAGGGACATCTGAAAACAACCCCAAGGACGAATTTATCAACCTTACTATGTCAGTACGCTGTGAGTCAGATAAATGTGTCAGATGAAGGTCTAAATTATCCAAAATCGTGGAATTATTCAATCTCCCACCCAACACCAGGGTACTCTGCAGATTCAGCCCATCTTCATCAATATCACTGTCAGAAGCAACCACGATCGAAGCTACTGGAGTGATAACAGAGCTTTTTAACTCCATATCTTCCCCACGACTCACATACAGCTTCAGCATGTTTACATGACACACGCGAGTTTTTCTTTGCCGATCAGGAGTCCGAACAACATAATTCGTTTCATTCAGCTTCTTATCAATGAAATATGGTCCAGAGAATCTAGCCTGCAATGCAGCACCCTGAATTGGCAATAAAACCAAGACCTTGTCCCCCTCAGCGAACGAACGAAAAACAGCACTCTTATCAAAACGTGTTTTCATTTTCACTTGCGTTCTTTCCAGTGCAATCTGTGCTAATTTACAAGCATTATGCAATCGCTCTCTAAAGGAACTGACATAATCCAGCAGATTACAGTCCAATCTCTGCTCAGCCAGCCAGTTCTCTCTCAACATCCTCAGTGGGCCCCTTACTGTGTGTCCAAAAACCAATTCTGCTGGACTAAATCCCAGCGACTCTTGAACACTCTCACGGACAGCAAACATAAGAAGAGGCAACCCCTCGTCCCAGTCTTTCCCTGACTCAGCACAATATTTACCCAGCATAGACTTCAAGGTTTGGTGGAACCTTTCGAGAGCACCTTGAGACTCTGGATCATAAGCACTAGATGTAATGTGCTTAATTTTCAGTTGGGACAGTACCTGTTTAAATAATCGTGACATAAAATTGGTTCCCTGATCCGTTTGGATCACCTGTGGAAATCCGAAGGTAGAAAAAAACGTGATCAGGGCTTTCACCACAGCCTTCGCTTTTAATGAACGCAACGGTACTGCCTCCGGATAGCGAGTTGTCGCACACATAAGCGTAAGCAGGTAGACATGTCCAGATCTTGTTCGCGGTAACGGTCCAACACAATCCAAGATTACTCGTGAAAAAGGTTCTCCAATGACAGGGATAGGTTTAAGTGGAGCAGGATGTATAATCTGGTTAGGTTTTCCTACGACCTGACACACATGGCACGAGCGACAGTACTGCGCCACATCAGACTTAATGCCAGGCCAGAAAAAATAACGCAAAATGCGATTATAGGTTTTTCTAATACCCAGGTGTCCTGCTACATCATCATGAGCCACGCTCAGAACCTGTTTTCGAAAACACTTAGGCACAACCAGTTGAAAAACCGTATCCCAACCTAACCCATCAGAGCCGGTCGGAGTCCACTTTCTCTTTAATACCTCATTATCCCAAAAGTAACCTATTGATGTATTCTCAATCTCATTTAATTTGAACGCTACCTTCCTGCAACGCGACAGAGTAGTGTCTTTTCTCTGTTCAGCAGAAATCGCGTCTTTATCTATGGATAACAGATCAGCCGGTTCTAGTTCAGCACCACTAGTCACGGACAGCGACTCAGGATCAGACAGCTCAGGTTGAACCTTGCAAACTTCGCTTTGAACTTGCTCCTCAGCTGCCAAAAAGGTATTCGAAATATCAATCGACTCGCCAAACTTACGCGCTTGAGCCCGCGTCACTACACACGCAGCAAACACTGAAGGAAACTCTGATGCCAACTCACCGGAAGCAACAGAGTCAAACACGGGATTTTCAACGACCTCGGGAAATGGAAGTACTTTCCCTCCAGCGAGATCGTTACCTACAATTAAAGCCACGCCACTCACAGGTAACTTGTGCCTCACTGCCAACTTTACACAACCTGTTACTAAACCGGATTGAATGTACACATGATGTAGCGGTACTTTCAACACCCCCAACTCAATCCCTTGAATAAGAACATCAGACCCACAATAACTCTTCTCCGAAAATGGCAACACACTAGCCAATACAAACGACTGATTGGCCCCTGTATCCCGCAACATAGTCACAGGAACCAAATCACGTTCGGATTCGCCGAGGGAAATCATCCCCTGACACACAAAAGGATCATACGCGGCATCAATATTCGAACGTTGACTGCAAATTTTCTTAACGAAACCAACACTTTTGGCTGTTTTCCCTTTATTTTTACTTTTCAACAAAGGACAATTCGCAACCAAATGCCCAAGTCCGTGACAGTAAAAACATTCACGGGCTTCAACGGGTATTGCTGGCTTAGTTGAACCCATTTTCGGAAGTTTAGCATTTTTATCCAAAGACGGAGAATAGAATTCACGACGCACAGCAAACGCATTCTTGTGAGTCAAGGTAAACTCATCTGCACAGACAGCAGCCTCAGCAAGAGTACCAACTCTCTTTTCGTTCAAATAAACGACAACTCGGTCTGGCAACGAATTTTTAAAATCTTCAATCAACATTAACTCACGGAGATTCTCAAAATCAACGACCTTGCTGGAGTGACACCATCTATCAAAAAGCACAGTCTTCTCCCGCGCATATTCTACATAAGTTTGAGAGGCAGTTTTAACATGTGCACGAAACTTCTGCCTATACGCCTCTGGCACTAATTCGTACGCCCTTAGTACCGCACTTTTCAGTTTATCGTAGTCCAAACTGTCACCCACAGACAAGGTGGAGCAAACCTCCTGGGCTTTCCCAGTTAACTTACACTGTATCAAAAGAGACCAAACTTCTCTCGGCCAGCGCAACGCAGCAGCTATACGCTCAAATGCGCCAAAATAGGAATCTACCTCATTATCCCTAAATGCAGGCACCAAGGTTAGATGACGACTAACATCGAAATCAGCAAGCTGATCAGACGCCACAGGCGAAGGCACAGAGGGCAAGTGATAATCAACACTAGTGGAGGGTGCGTCAAATTTAGTCCTAACTGAACTGAAACGACGATCATCAGTCTGCGTTTCCAGTTCACACTGCCTAAAACGTAACAATTGAGTAGTGTGCTCTTGACGTTTTATTTCGAGATCTAATTGCTTTAATTGAATAGCCAGTTTTAAATCCCCCGAATTTACACCACTAAGTGAGCGCAAAACGGGATCGGAACTCGCAACATCAACGCTATCTTCATTACCTAACTCAACGTTAGAACTAGACTGCAAAATACCCTGCTTAATTAACGCAGCTTGAATTACGTTTCGCAGTTGCTTCTTTTTAGCAGTTCTTAAAATCGCAATATCATAGCAATCAGCAATTAAGACTAAATCAACTTTCCGACAGGACTCCAAAACTTCACACGAGGGAGCCTGTTTAAACGCCTCAAGACTAAATTCCATTTATCAACCTACCACTACCCCAACACGCATGAACAAACTGCCAATCAAAAATATAAAATGTGTACTCACCAGCAAGGTTGCAAACTTCTCAATTTGGATCGGGCAAATTTCCAAATCAAAAATAGAATTGGACGGACGAGCCCCCAATTATTACGCCCCGACTCTAGGGGAAATATAAATCACTAAAGAGGCGTAATAAATAACTATTGGGTTGTGGTATGGAACCCCAGCAACGAATCACTCCGGTCGATAATCAAAAAAAAACTCATGCACAAAATTAAATCAAAAGTAAGAAATTTATTAAAGAATAACAAGTGAAATAAAGAGCAAATCTTCAGGGTGTCCAAAAGGCCAAAATAACAAACAAAACGAATATAAAAAGTAAAAGGGGAAATTAATAACTTACTCAAATAACAAAAGAAAATACATTTATCTTACCTAACTCCCTGCCCAAAAACAGAGATCAAACAATTTACAAAATAAACAAGGCAGGACACCCCTACGCTCCACACTGTTAAGATGGTTTAGACATTAGGAGAACGGTTCAGAGATTATCACAAAATGCACGTTCACTTGAACTAATCAAAGTTTCTAATACACAATTTGATCATCGGCCGGAGGAGGGATTCCGGAGCTCTCAACCCACGTGCGACCGAACCAAGAATGAGCTCCCAGACGAGTGCCAGCAGCGTCCTTATAAAGACCACGCCCTGACTGGACAACCAATGGCGTTCGTTCACTTCAATCATTGGGCAACCTATTAAAAATCAGGAAAAAAAAAACAAACAAAAAAAAGAGAGAGAGAAAAGGAACAGAGCAATAAAGAAAATAATTAGCTACACAGACACAGGTCGTAACAGTTTGTATTATTTTACTTCATTGCATGTATATAGCCCATTTATTTATTTATGTAATCCTTATATGCAAGGATCTGTGTGCTGGGTAAGAAATGAATTAGGCTATACAAATCAGCTGTTTAGAAATGAGCTGATGCTACATGTAGGCTAATTATAATTATACATTTATTATACATTTACTTTTATTTGCAATAAAGTCGTCTATCAGCCAGCATGAGTAAAACTTTTTTCAGCCGATACTGGCCCATACAGAAAAAGCCGTCAGTCAGCCAGATGTGTAATGCACAGTCGGCACAGATCTGGCCCATTATCTTTTCACCGATTTTTTTTTTGAGCCAAAAGTGACGCATTTCAGCCGGAATCGGCCCGACTGTGCTTGCTATCTGGGTACTACCAGAAGAAACAAATTTCCAATGAACATTATTCATGGTATAACAGAGTGAAAATTATTTTAATAGATTCAAATCTGTTAAAATGAAATCTCATAATGTTGTAAGAGTTTATTGGTTGAAACTGATTACAATATGTATGTGCAGATATTTTTTTCTTTCTTTCCTGTTCCCTGTGGTTTCTGTCGCCACGAGGATATTGGATCAAAGATGGTGAGCCAGTGTAACTCCGGAGAATGAATATCGCGAGCCAGTGACGTTTTCTATGTTCTATTGTTTAAGTGAATTCAAGGATCTTCAGTCATTGAACTTTTCCCTGAGTGAACCTGCAAACTTATCAGATAAGAGCTTTTGATCATTTATACTACACGGGTAGATGCTAAAAGAAAGACCATTTTCTTTTCGTGGTTTTCTTTTATGGGCCCAAGGTTTATTTTGTTTATTTACTATTATTGAATTGTAATTTTCTTTTACTTAACAAAATTTGCACATTCATATTCTAAGAGAAATTTTGCAATAAACTGTGCAGTTGTTTAAATCTGATTTACGTGTTGTTGTTGTTGTTGTTGTTGTGACTCACAAATTCTGCCTCCTAGAGCCTAGGTCTTGTATTTCAGTGGCTCTAATATCTTGAGCTAGAATTGAGTAGAAGCGCTACATATGTTTCCTTGTGCTCTCCTGTCGATTGTCTAGCCCCTCCCATCTTGATAACTGATTATTGATTCATTTGCCCCACCTGTCCTCCCTCGTTACCACCTTTGTTTGCTCTCCCTATTTATTCTCCTTGTGTTTAAAGTCCTATGCTGGTTCATCGTCGTATCTACACTGTGTTTTTAAGTCAAGTCAAGTCAAGTCAAGTCAAGTCAAGTCAAGTCATCCCAAGTCATCCCCCTACCTCGGGGTAGTTTTTTTGTTTGTATTTTGTTTTATTTTTATTATTAAAATAAAGCCCATCAACTCTGCCCCTGAGTCCAGACAAGCAATCTTCAGAGAGAAGACACTCCAAGTTCACTCATAGGTTCAGTCCAAAGACACCAATGGTCTGATAAATGTTTTATTTACTTTTATGATGTTTGAAATTCTGCTAAATATGTTCAAACTATGTTTAACTGCTGTGTAGATTGATTAAGAAACACTGTAGCATTGAGTTCATAGTGGTAAATGGGTTTGTGCTTAGGAATATCTCATTTTGTGTTTGGGAAAATTAAAAGTATAAGATTTGAAGGATGGTACAAAGTTAAACATTTTAGATGTTAAAAATGTACTAATGAATTTGAATTCATTACATCATAATTTTCTTTATTTCATGTAGAAGTAATTAAATGTTAAAATACTTAACTAAATGTTTAATTAAAATGGTAACGTTTGTTCTCTGTTTTGAAGGTTTACACCCTTACAAGTTGAACAGACCAATCAACTGACAATGCCCAATGAAAATAAAAGTGATTGAGTCGGAACATTGAGTTGTCCTTTGGATGTTGAACTGGAGTAGGACTTGACAATGATATATCAACCTTATAAATTATTCAAGACCTATTTTGTAATGGGAAGACCAGTATGAGAAAAGTTGAGTAGTTTTACTTACTTTTATTATTTATACTGTATTTTCTACAAGCTGTGAGTATTAATATAGAATTTCCTTTTTTTGAATTCTTGCCTGAACTAACTTTTTCATGTAGAAATTACATTTGCTTGTTCTGAAATATTTAGTTTACTTCAGAATCATTTTTAGCAGTGCATAACGGCCTTCAGCACTGAATGAATCAAATGCCTCCAAAGTTTAGACATATTTCTGTACAAAGGACCTGCCTTTATTGCCAGAAAACTGGACATCTGTGTGTCCACTGACAACACAAACGTGCAGATAAGGGTCCTTTTGCAGTCTGAGGAGAAAAACCGCACTGATATGCCATAGCAGTCTCTTCCTGATGAAGTGTATGACTTCAAAGAAGATAAAAGTCAGAAAGGCGGTGGACCACTGGTAGATATTGAAGTGCTTTCATGAAATACTGCTAAGGGACTTGTGGGTAATGCCTGTGGAAAAGACTCAATAAAGAGCTGGAGCCCATAATCTAGGTCGCTGAATTTATATATGAGGTCTATGTTATGTCGAGGTCTGCTAAATAATCAAATATGTGTGTTATTAAGATGGAGTCAACCTGCTTACTGTGAATTGCTTTTAGGCCATTGGTAATAATGTTGGCATTACAAAGAGTATTGATTTTTTACAAAACATGGATCCTACTCCCTGTGGTCAGTGTCATCACAGTAAGGTCACTTTCAAAATCCTTCACACTCCCTGTCCGGAACAAATTACCAACCAACCTTCACCTGGAGATCCATTGATCCATCTTCAAAAAGTGTCTCCTCTTCCAGGAGCACTTTACTAGCTAACCAGTGTCTTTGAAGCTTTTGCACTTAAAAAGAAACAGAAAATTCTATACATCTGCTGTAGCACTACTGGTCCCTTGGATTAATTGCTTCTTATCTTCATTTGTAAGTCACTTTGCATAAAAGCATCTGCTAAATGAATAAATGTAAATGTGGATGCTGCATACAAAGTAAAATGTCCATCATTCTCAAGACAGCTATTTAATTTGAAACCGTTATTAGAGATTCTGCGGGGAACAGATAGGTGAGGTTTAGTAGGTTGTATACTGTGACACATTTTTGTGACAAATCAGTGACAATGACAAATTTTTACATTTATCTGTAGATTTTTCACATTTTTTGTAGAAGATGTATTTTCAACATTGTGTTAGTTGAAATATCGATACCAAGGCACACAACAACAGTATAGTCAGCCTCAGACATTATTGTTACTCCCCGTTTAGGGAAAAGGGTGCAACATGAAAAACTTTGAAATTCAATGAACCAATCAGGACCTAGCATCAATCAGCCTGCAGGAACCAATCAGACGACGTTCCTAGACAGACAATCACAGACAACAGAAATATAACAAAACACAATCCATAGGTTTGTAAGTGATTGTTGGCTGAACATCTAATGCATAAGGCACACAAAATAGGAAATACTTCTGGAGTTTCAAAGGTGTCATCTGATTGGTTGAATTCTACAGGATTTCCGGACACTTGTGCGTCACGCTTTTTAACGGTCCGCTAGGAAACATAGATGCCGTGACGCCATCGTGTTTACAACTGTGACAATGAGCGCTTATCAGCATCAACTAAACGCTGGAAGTATGTGGAGTTTGCAGCTAATAAATGAATAATTTATTAGATGCACGCTGGTCTGTTATCATAGGGACATCGACTTTACATTTTCACGTCCCTAAACATAATACGGAACAAAGGGAACTGTGATTGGTTGCTTTAAATGTCGGTCAGACATCCTCTTGGGCAGTCCTTGGCTGATGAAAGCTGCGATGAGTCCAGACCTTCTGTCAGCCCGTCGGTCTGATGGTCTGGCTACAGCGAGACCAACAACAGTAAAACCCATTAAAATGATTGTACTTCTGTCCCTTACAGACTTGTATTTTTTTTTGCACCAAGATAAAGAAAGCATCAACCCAGACTAAGTATTTATATTCACTTTTGCATAGCTCAATCCAGTAACTAATTTTTACAATCTTGTAACAATCTTGTAACTAATTGTATCTAATTAATCACGCATTTAATTGGCAACACAAAAGCTAATTTCTCTCATTTTGGAATGATTATTTTGATATTTCGAACATTATAAGAAATGTTAGATACAGCTGCTTTCATTTCGATCGATATGTCTTGACGTAAGATTGTGGATTTTCTTTTTTCTTTTTAAATTTGTATTACGTATTTTTAGCTGGACTGGAGGGGGTGGAGGCAGGCAATAAATATGGTTACGTTCTTCTCCACTGCATGCTTGTCGTGCACCGCTGCTCCAGCTCTCCCCAGCTCACTATATGTTCACCCCGATATGCACCCCGAGGCAATGTGCCTTTCATTATTTCTTTTGAAACTTTCATCTGAAGTCTCCTAGGGATTAGCCCTCTTGATTCCTGACACAGTCGATGGAAAACAAGCCTTATACACTGGGAGGCTTTCAGTCAGTGGAGCTCTTCTCTCTGCTCCATCTCTCAGAGTGTTCAGCCATGTCAGGATTCCTACACAACAAGTGAGCTGTCTTTCTCGATTTTCCTAATGGCTTCGGTGATCTCTTATCATTTGGAAGAGAGCTGTGGTTTTTAAAATGATCCCTCTCTTTCTTTGTTAATGAATGTAGCAAATCTTTACTACTTAACACCTCTGAGATTTTATCAGGGAACCTGTTCTGGTCATGGTCATGAATGTTAATAAGCCCTCTTACCTCAAGTGCTTCAATGCCTCGGCCCTCTTGGACGGTCTTTACAACAACGCTGGGACTTAAAAAGGAATATGTCCGGTTTCACAGACAAGGCTTAAACTAGTCCCAGGCTAAAATTTGAGCTGAGTTTGAATTTCACCTTGAGCTGTTTTTACCGAAATACACTTGCACTGACATGACTTAAAATATATCAGTGTCATTATTTTTTTTTTTTTCTAAGGCATGTTTTTAAAAGCTACTTAAATGTCGTAGTTTAACTAAGACCTACTCCTGGCTTAAACTAAGCCCTGACTGTGAAACCAGGCCTTAAAGTTTGGAAGTATAAGCATTAGCTCAGACTGCAAGCTTTCTGATTGGCCGAGCTGAACCCGTGCTTTAAAATATTAATTGGTGTCCTGTAGAGATTTATAGGGATCGTTCAGCCAAAAATGGAAATTTTGTCTTCATTAACGTCATCAACATGCACCGATGCTAAATTTTCTATATATTGAAATCATTATGCTCACAACTTGTAATACTTACTTAAATTAGCTCATTGTATCTGCCTTAAATTAATACATGATGTTCACAAACTGCATTATTTGTATATGTAGATTTCTGAATTAAAAATACATTACTTGAACACAATCACCTCTGATAACAGATCACTCTAAATTTTAATGTAGACACATGCATTTTCTGTAAAGCTGCTTTGAAACGATATGTATTGTGAAAATCGTCATACAAATATACGTGAATTGAATTTAATTAATTTAGTCTAATATCGTTCCAAACCTTATTTCACAGAATGTGTCTGTACAGTATAATGAAAGTTGATGATGACGCCTGTTTCACAGATTTACTTTGTGATTTTAATTCCATTCAAATCTGTCAAGTCACACAACCTCTGTGAAAATTCTAGAGAAAATGACAAATTGTTTTTTCACATTCTCAGTGGTCCTTTGAGAAATCCAATCCCATCCAAAATGTCTGTGACTGCTAATATTGTGTTTGCGCTAACCTTCCACATGCCTTGTCTCTGTACAGACTTCAGAAGGATCACAGCATCGGAAACAAGTGGATGGTTTATTTTAATAGTGTCCCAGATCACATCGAAGGATAATATGTTTGTTCGGAGCATTTTTTTTTTTTTTTTCTGTAAAAGAGGCACAGTGTAATGGAGAATTTGCAAATAAATTTTGTTGAAAGATGAAGCAGCCAACAGTATTGGATTTGACAGCAGCTGTATCACAAACTGTAAGTGCATGATTTAATAATGCTTTTTCTCTAAATTAAGGTTTATATGGATAATATTTTGAAAAAACACTTGCATCCAATAGCGAGTGGGGGTTGATACTGTTTCCAATGCAATGGCATTAGACAACCATAACAGCTTTTGTCTGGATTTTCACTACGTTCTATTTTTCCATGAAGCAGGTGAAGCTAATCTATCTATTTTGCCCTTCAGTTATGGTTTACTGTCCACGGGACTGGACACAAGTGTCTCCAATAATCTCTTAATTAGGGGATGATGGACTATTCATTTAGTATGCAAAGCTGCAGATCTCACTTTTCACTGAGCAAATCCCCCTTTCGCTGTGGCGGGCAAGCCAACGCTAATGATCTCAGCAAGTGGCAGCAATCCATTGCAGTGCTACTGTGGGGCCACATTAATCTTGTGGGTGATCCGTTTGATGAATGACCCTAGAATAGAAGTCCAAGCAGATTCCACCCTAATTATACTGAGGGTGCTCCTCCTGGGAGGTGCTTCGGAGAGTCTTTGCAGACTAAGGCATGTGTCGCCGCTCTACAGGTGCTTTTAGTCATTGCTCCGGTGGAAATCCGGTGGACCCTCTGGGAGAGATGACGTCATGTGTCCTGGGGCTACCAGCCAGAAGTGAAGATGATGTATTGGATCCGTTCCTCCCATGTGCCACCTGGGCAAAAGCCTACTATAGTCATCAATCTGAGGGACATCCCGAGAAGGGGTCATTAGAGTCCTTAGATCTGTTATAAGGTGTTCTGAAACTTTTTAAACTATTTGAGGAATCTTCCACTGCCGGATTGCTTTCCGTGGTGTTTTTGCCATTCGGCAGGCATTCAATTGCTTCTCTCTGTTGCTCTGAGTTATGTTTGAAGATTGAATGCTCAGCAGGGAAAGTGTTGCATCAGCTGAAGTTCTGGAAAAATAAATAATATACCAATGTTCTCGCGAGGCAGAGGAGAAGATATATTTTCTTCTCGAGTAGATTCTTGTTCTCAAAATTAGTTGAGCAAATAATTTTCTGTAATTTTTCTAAACGGAAGACTAACATTTTACTGTTTGATGTTATTTTTTAGTATTAATTTTCTTTATAATTTCATAATGTATTTTTTGAAGTCAGAGTATGTTGTACATGTGTGCTGAGTAGAGCTATGGGATGAGCAATAGTTTGCTTAGAGGTATGTGTGGAATGTAACATGTTCACTGAGCAAATATGTTCCACTGATGATGATAATTCAAATGTGTACAGTTGGCATATTCTTTACATGGAAAGGAATGTTTCAACTGGTGCAAATGTACAACAAATGTATATCACAAGGGAAGTTTCTTAATATGGAAAGTGGATTGTACTATGTTTAAGCATGAGCTATACGTTCCATTTTTAAACATAAGCAACATGTTTTTCTACCTTACAAGGAAGTTGAAAGTCGCTTAGAGTGGTGTATGTAAGTTAAATTTTACTGTACCACCCCAGAGAAACAAAGGCATGACAGGGTGAGAGGAAGGATAAAGAGAAGCAAGAGGGGGTGAGGCAGGAGAAACCCAGAGAAACCATTAAAGCTGGCATGATCGGGGTAGAGGATAGAGAAATGGGGAACAGAGAAATCTGGAGTGAAGACCTCCTCGCCTGAAGCCTTATTCTTATATGCCTTTTTCTCTTTGTCTGACACATGATGCATCATATATAGAGTTCTTTTGGCAAAGTAACTTGTGTAGCTTTCGTGATTCAACAATAATGGGGAAAGCATGATTTTTTAAATCTACAAACCTCTATCACAAAATTTAGAGAACATTTGTGTAGTGAAATTATCTCATCATTCATTTTTTAATGTCTTTTTTTCTTTTTGAGTATTTTTTTTTTTGTTCTTTTTGTTTTTGTTTTGTTTACACAATCTTAAAGGGCACCTATTATGGATATATGAAAATGAACTTTGATGTAGTGTGTAACATAGCTCTAAGTGAATGAAAACACCCTGCAAAGTTTTAAATCTGAAAGTGCACCGTATATAAAGTTATCATCTTTCAAAAGTAAGAGTCGACTCTGAGTGAATGAAATTAGTCGTTTTTCAAACGAGTCATAAGCCATTTCGTTGTGACGTCAAGACGAAACATTAGCATATTGCGCGCGCAGACACGAGGGAAAACCTCAAACACTGTGGATGCTTGATTTCATCATGTCGAGAAGACGCTGTGATCAACAATGTTAAGGTAAAGCCAGTTTTTTTTTTCACTGCCCAAGGCGAGCATGTGAAGAATCGGTGGTTAAAATTCATTTTTACCACTATTCCACAGCAGTATAATCCTAACCTTTTGCTGTGTTCCCTTTATTTTACTTATGACTTTTTCTCAAATCTCGGATTTCAATGCAGGATTCGCAAACCGCTTGTTCCTAAAAGATGGTGTTCAAAATACTTAGTTTTGAGTTATATATATTGTTGGAGTTCCTGCTAACTTAACTCACATTTTTACTGTCTTACTGATATACTTCTGCTTATCAGCTGTGGGCCACTATTACCTAAGACTGTGTCTATGAATGCAGATTGCCTCTCGTTCTCAGTACTTTGAGGAAAGATTAAGCATGGAGTAAGATTTGTTTTACCAACGTTTATGTTACATCAGTCATCAGTCGGCTAATGTATACATCGCATACTTTCACTGTTATCGATACAGCTTCCACGTGTTCACCACAATATAGAAAATTACTCGGTAAATAAATTAGAACAAGTAAAATAATCGGTTTGTTGATGGACATGCACTTGCTAATACTGATTGTGAGGAATTACAGTATCTCAAAATGTTACGCTACCTCAAACTGAGTAACGTTAGTGTATCACTGAGAAACGTCCTGCTCGAGGTGTCGTTGTGTTGGAGGTTCGGGTTGAATAACTAGTATCCAATGTATCATCATCGGACTTGCGCTCGCATTGATATGGTAAAATCAACGTCATTGTTCTTTACTGTCTTTAGTTTATGGTGTAGGAAGCCTCGCACACGCAGAGCTGACGTTGTTATGGTAATGAGCGTTGTTGTTATCAACGCTAACGCTGTACGGTAGTACTCAGTAAACCAATCACAACAGACTGAGCTGTCTGGCCAATCAGAGCAGAGTAGCTCGCGGAAAGGAGGGATTTAGAGAGATTGATTCATCTGATGAGTCGTTTGAGAATCATTGAAAATGTGGTGATGTGCAAATGTATATTATGAGGACATTTAACTGTTTTTGACCTTTAATGCATGTAAACCTGTTGTAGGAGACTCCAAAACAACATTCGGAAACTTTAAAATAGCATAATAGGGGCACTTTAATGTTCCAATCCAATCTGACTTCTGAGCTGTAATGCTGCCTGAATCATAATCATACACAGTTTGTTCGTTGACCAGAGGAGAACTGGCCCCCCGACTGAGCCTGGGTTCCCTTTCAAGGGAACTCGAGCTGCGTTGAGACGCGGTGGGAACGCTCTGCGTGATTGCGTCGTGAAGCACGTGTATAATCAGTCCAATGGAAGAGCGAGACGTCATAGGCGGTGACGTCATAGACCAGGAAGCTATAAAGCACACCAGAAAACAGACCGCGACAGCTTCTGTTGCCTTCAGCAAGCGATCTGTGTATTCTGTCCTTGTCATATTTATTGTTGTCTGTCAAGTTGCAATATATATATATATATATTATGGCAAAAGAGAGCAAGCAGCTTTTGTGTTGTTCCCTGCCCACGTTATATCACGGGTGGGGACACACACATCAGCTTTTTGTTACTATTTGGGAGTGGAGCATGCCACAGTCAGTTCTTGAGGGGGCTGACTGTGAGCATTGCGAGAAACTGTCCGTGAGGACGCTCCGCTCCCGCCGGGCGTTCTTCGAGGAGGACGGTTCGGTTCGCGCTCCCCGCGCGGGTCCCGCTGTTGCCGATGCACGGCGGCGACTCGCATTTTGGGGTTCGCAAACGGATCTGACAGCGGGGGTTGGGACGGGCTCTGCCCTATCTCAGGTTTCACCTGCCAGATCCAGTGCTGGCGATTTCCAGTTCCGAGGAATTGGTATCGTTAGTGTTTTGTTTAGAAAAAGAGAACAAAACAAATAAAGATATTAAGAAAAGGTAGATGTTTGAGTTAAAGGACGCTTACTTATCTATCCATCCTCATCACAGGAGGTTCCTGAGGTTTGCTTTCAGGGGCGAAGCATACCAGTATCGGGTTCTTCCATTCGGCCTAGGTTATCACCCCACACCTTTTACAATATGCGTGGATGCAGCTCTGGCTCCTCTGAGATTCCAGGGCATTCGCGTATTAAATTATATCGACGATTGGTTGATTTTTAGCTCAGTCCGAGCTTTTGGCAGTTCAACATCGAGATGTCGTTCTGTCCCACATAAGGAGGTTGGGGTTGCGGCTCAACACCAAAAAGAGTGTACTCCTCCCAGCTTGAGGACCACTTTCTAGGTGTATTATTGGATTCGACAACAATGCAAGCACGTCTGTCTCCTGCACGTATTTCTGCGATTCTCACAGCCGTAAAGAATGTAAAACTAGGTCAGTCACTCACTGCAAACAGTCTCTGAGACTGTTGGGGCTCATGGTAGTTGCGTCTAACGTAGTTACTTTTGGCCTTCTGTACATGAGACCCCTGCAGTGGTGGCTCGGGACCAAGGGGTTTTCTCCGAGGGGAAATCCGTTTTTCGCATGATCAAGGTCACGCGGCTATGCCTTCGTGCCTCGGTCATGTGGAAGAAACCTTGGTTCCTCGCCCAGGGCCCAGTGCTGGGTGCTTCTTGTCGACGCGTCACGCTATCGACGGATGCTTCCCTCACAGGATGGGGGGCGGTCATGAGTGGCCGCTCGGTGAACGGTCTTTGGCTGGGGCTCATGGCAGTTGCGTCCAACGTAGTTACTTTTGGCCTTCTGTACATGAGACCCCTGCAGTGGTGGCTCGGGACCAAGGGGTTTTCTCCGAGGGGAAATCCGTTTTCGCATGATCAAGGTCACGCGGCTATGCCTTCGTGCCTTGGTCATGTGGAAGAACCTTGGTTCCTCGCCCAGGCCCAGTGTTGGGGGCTTCTTGTCGACGCATAATGCTATCGACGGATGTTTCCCTCACAAGTCGGGGGCAATCATGAGTGGTTGGTCGGCGAAGGGTCCGGACAACACACTGATGGTCTCGTATATCAGAGCAGATATCCTGTTGAGGCAGGGGCTGTGGCCCGGGGAATGGAGACTTCACCCCGAGGTGGTGGAGCTTCTTAGGGAGAACTTCGGTCAAACTACAAGTCGACCTTTCGCATCGCTTGTACAATGCATTGCCCTTGTGTTTCTCCCTCACGCATCCAGCTCCGTTTGGACTGGATGTAATGTAATAGGTGTGGTTGCCACTACACCTATACGCTTTTCCCGAGATCTTTGCTCCTGGGAGCTCTGGAGTTGTGGATACTGTGGGCTCGGCCTC
This sequence comes from Siphateles boraxobius, assembly GCF_051911475.1. NCBI lineage: Eukaryota > Metazoa > Chordata > Actinopteri > Cypriniformes > Leuciscidae > Siphateles > Siphateles boraxobius. The sequence goes on along the minus strand of NW_027509193.1, from coordinate 28,857,564 downwards.
TGAGGGGGCCCAGCTCATAGATTCAGGTTTCTCGACCGAGGTCGTGGAGACCATACTCCAGTCTAGAGCTCCCTCCACGAGAAGACTAATATGCTGTTCTCTGCCTGGTGCAGAGAACGCCTTCTGAATCTCGTTTCTGCCCTTTTTGGTACAGTACTTGATTTCTGTGATGAATGTTTCTTTGCTGGGCTATCTCTGAGGAGAGATCCCTAATTTCGTCTTCTCCGTGGTACATGAGGCTGAGGCCTGCACGTACTTGGATTTGCACCTGGTTGGTGGTAGTATTTCTTCACCCCAGATCGGGTTGTATTTCTAGGTCCCTACTAAATGTGCGGTCATTTGTGCTCCAGGCCTTCTGTCCTCCACCTTAATACCCCAGATCAGGAAAATCTTAAATCTGGTATGCCCTGTCCGGGCTTTGGATGCTTAGGTCCACAGAGCTGCTCAGTGGCGTTTATCAGAACAATTATTTGTCTGCTTCGGGTAACCTAAGATAGGTTGCCCTGCATCTAAACAGATAATGAGCAAGTGGGTAGTTGAGGCTATCTCACTTGCTTATGAAGCGGCCGGACAGCGTTCACCTGTGGCTGTTCAGGCCCATTCTACTAGGAGTATGGCTGCCTCTAGGCTTTAATTTCGGGTGTTTCCCTTCAGGATATTTGTAATGCGGCAGGCTGGTCCTCACCTCATACATTTGTCAGATTTTATGACCTACACCTCTCCACTCCCGGGGCTAGGTTGCTTGCTTCTAGTGTGCGCAAGGACTTCACACAGAACGGGCATTTGTCTTATGGCGTAGTGGGTATGGGGTTCCCACCGCGTCTCAACGCAGCTCGAGTTCCCTTGAAAGGGAACGTCTCAGGTTACGTATGTAACCCTGGTTCCCTGAGAGGGAACGAGACGCTGCGTTCTCCCGCCATACTTCCTGCATGCCCTGATCGACTTGCTTCAGGCTTTTTCAGAAGCTGTCGCGGTCTGTTTTCTGGTGTGCTTTATAGCTTCCTGGTCTATGACGTCACCGCCTATGACGTCTCGCTCTTCCATTGGACTGATTATACACGTGCTTCACGACGCAATCACGCAGAGCGTTCCCACCGCGTCTCAACGCAGCGTCTCGTTCCCTCTCAGGGAACCAGGGTTACAAACGTAACCTGAGACGTTCTCCCAAGGTTTTTTTTTTTTTCATTCTGTCACCTGAAGGAGTTTTGGTTCCTTGCCACTGTCACCTTTGGCTTTTTGCTTGCTTAGTTGGGGTCATTTAATTCAATATTCAACAATATTATTGATCTGCCTGCATTGACACCATTAGATGAGAACTGAACTGAGCTGAGCTGGACGATGACATCACGGTTTTCTCCAGAACGGCTATATATATATACTTACAACAAAAAATAAACCATCAATGAACTTACTTAAGCTGGACTGTGACGCTATTTTCTTCTAGAAACAAACTTTGTTGCATTATTTTCCTGTTGTCTCTGTAAAGCTGGTTTGAAACAATCTGTATTGTAAAAAGTGCTATATAAATAAAGGTGACTTGACTTGACAAACTCCGCCCATCATGTTCTGATTGAGCCAGACAAAATGACAAAAGAAATCCAACTGAGAACAGGATCGGTGGCAGGTAGAGTAAGGCAGGTAGAGTTAACTTTTGATGCGGTCGACCCGAGTTCGAATCCATCTTTTAACAAACTCATTCTTTTGGCTTTTCTCCATCGGATATCGGCTTGGAGAGGTGTTTATTTTAAATAAAAATTAAGAGAATATTCGAAAAGTGGAAATAAAGTGCCTAACGGGTATTTAGTGGTGGAATAAAAGTGTTTAACGAGTATGGTTAGTGGTGGGTGTATTTTAATAAATATAATAATTTAAACTGAATACAATGTGTTGTTATTTTTGAATACTTACGTATAATATACTAAAATACACTGAAGTGCAAATAATATCTGCCACTATTTGCACTGAATAGTATTTAAGTACTATCAATTGCTATTTTCACTTAGTGCAAATAGCAGCTGTCAATGAATAAAGATTAAAAACGAAAGTTAGTAGGCTACTTTTAAAAGTTAATTTAGAATACAACTTTATAATGTACATTTTGAACAATAGATATTTGATATATGAGTATATAAGTGTTTAAAAATTAAATTAACTTTAAGTTAATGTTAAATAATTGCAAAGTTGATTAAATTTAAAATAATAATAAATAAAAAATGAGCACAGTATCAAAATAGCCATTATTGACGGATATAAATTCAATATCTAGCAATAGTCATAAAATCTGATATTGGCTAATAACTGATGTGGTCCCAATATTGTGCATTCCTACTTCTGAGGCATTTTTATAACCTTAAGGGCCGTTCACATGACACCGTTTTCAACTAAAAACGGAAAAAAATAAATGAGTTTTGGTCGGTCAAAACACGACAAAGGCGTTTTTGGGGCCTGAAAACGCAACCTTTTGAAAACAGGGTTCAAAATGCAAGGTTTTGAAAACGATACCATTATCGGCTCCCTGTACACTATGACGTCATGCCCATGCGTAATATTCAAGTTCAGTCTATAGGCGCGGAGTGTCTCTTTACAAAGTGACATCATCACTGGCCTGGCAGAATAATACAGCGTTTTTAGCTGTTTCCGTGGAACCGTGTGAATGGGGCACGTTTTGACAACGTTGTCATCTGTACGTGAAAACTACAAAGGAAAAACTGTTTGGTTTTTTTGTATGTCGTTATCATGTAGATGTACCCTTAACCTCAACTGTTAAAGTTATAGCTATAACCCTAATCTTAAAACATTTTTGAAGGTCTTTACCATCTTTGTGTAGATTCTTGACAAATGTAGAGTAAAATTTGAGTAATTTGTATAATCATTTTTTGCGAGTTACTGTATAGAAGACAATGCTGTAAAGCAGCGAAGAATTGAGTCTTAAAACTGACACTCTGTGAGGTCTTTACCCTGCATTTGAACAATAGGCTTAATAACAACAGCCCCTGAGTGGTTCATTGCCATTCTGTTCTGCTACATAAGTCTGAAGGATCTGTAGGAGAACCATAATGAGAAGAAAAGCCTTCATAAGAAGGCTGATGTCTCCAGGGCAAAGCAAGGCCTAGTATATATCCGCAGGGAAATTCTTTGACCTCTAGTTTCTAGTAGCGAGATGCGAGACTCCCCATGGCCCCTGATGGTTATCCTGCCCGTTCTCTGCGGTTTGCCATGCTCTTTCTCTCCAGAGCTTGTGACCCCTTCACAAGTCGTTTTGATTTTTTTCCTTCCCAGCAACCTGTCCTCTGTGACTTTTTATTTCAGCTCAAATTTGTCGTCTCTCATTATCTTTCAGAGCAATGGCATCAGGATCAATGGGCTTTTACTCCCCAATTTTTATCATGCCCGACTGAGGAAATCACTCATTATCTATTTTATGTTTCGTAGAACAGCTTCTTGTAAATGTTTCATTTGTTTGTTGTCTTGTTGATTACACAGACAATGTTGACAATATTACAAATTCAATCTCCCTTTGCAGTCCACCGAATTCCTGCGTGTAGTTAAGCCCTGCAAACAGCACCGTTGTATTATAACTATCGGATGGATTGATTTAATTGCATTCACATTCAATAAAGTTCGGATCTAAAAGGTCAGCAGGAAATGGTGTAAATCCCGAAGGAGTATTTTTTCAAGTGGCTGGTGGATTTAATACACATCCTTCACTTTTTATCATCTAATTACTCCCCGTATGGCAGGCTGTTCAACATGGGAGGAAACAGCACTATTGATTCGATAAAGGCCTGGTATCTATCATTTCACTTGTTCATTGACAGACTGCCTGGCAATCTCTGACTCTGTCTTTATGGTGTCAGCAAAGCGCTCCTGCTTGTTGCTCAATTGCCTTACAAAAATGTTATCATCCCTCTGATGACAGAGAAATAACAGTTTCCTGTGTGAGGTATTGGTTGTAACCCAGCACATTTTTATCACCTTGATGCAGTCTTGCAACTTGGGTGCAAACCGAAATGCAACCAAAGAGCGCTTTGTATCCAGCAATTTGGCATATTCATAAAAGCATGCATTATTTTACTGACATTTCTAAATATGAGGGCTGCATTTTTCCCCCCTTAAACTGTACTCGACTGCATTATCATTTTAAATGATCTCTACTGTCATCCCAGCACCAAAATAAAAGTGGAGCGTGAAATTATTTTGTTCTGTCTCCATAGGTGCAGTGGAATGTATTGGTGCTATCGGCTGATTATCAATTTATGCCACAGGACTTATAGATCTTGTGGCTTACTCAGCCCTCCCCACATATTTCCATGCTTTTGGACATGTGTGGTTTCTTTCTTTTTTCTTTTTTTTTCTTCTTTTTTCTGAGGCTGTCAGAGGTTGTCGTTTTCTCTCTCACTCAGACGGTGGAAGCATCTTTGCTTTTGCCTTGGGCTCACAGCTTGGTGAGCATGTCATTTTTCTGTTTTGTTTGGTTTTCATTCTAGGGGAAGGACTTGTTCAAGTATGATCAAGCAGTAAGAATGTCTTGGCCAAAAACAGAAGGCAATGGATAGAGACGAAATACTGCAGTTCAGACACTTTTGCCGAGCTGCATGATATAAAAATATTTAAATAGATTAACCATATGTTAACATTTGATGTTTGTCCACTAATTACCTTTTGTAGGCACATTGAGCAATCTGTCTGCATATTTATATTTAGCCATATTGTCTGCTCAATTTATCATCTACGGGAAAAAAACAACAACAACAACATCATCACGGCTGGGTTGGAATGTAGGCAAAGTGTTTTGTTAAGCATGATATCTTTTCGTGTAAAAATCATTGACGCCTCAGACGCCTTATATCAATATGAGCAATATGACTATGCTGTATTAATAAACATTAATAAGATAAAATATTAATTATCAAAGCAAATATCACATTATAGGTAACAAACAGTTCCAAGAGTGTAATTAAAATTACACTCTGCTATAATACTTTAATACTATATAAATACTGCTGTAATACTTTAATGCCACTGACAGTACCAAACAGATGTTTCCTTAAAGAGAAACTAAAAACAGCGATGTTGTGTTTTCAAAAACTTTGAAACCTGCTTTCAAAAGTTTGCGTTTTCAGACCCCCAAACGCTGTTGTTGTGATAATAAATGGCCAAAACGCATAAAAAGTTTCCTGTTTTTAGTTGAAAATGGTGTCATGTACACGGCCCCTTAGTCTTGTGTAACCAAAACGTTTACCAGCTAAAAGACGTGAGGTCTGGACCACTATTTTGCTTATCCTGACCAAATGTACGTAGACAGAAGGATATCATCAAGGTTTCTGTTATTTTTATGTAGCTAATTTGAAGGTATAGGGTTTGTCTGAAACTATAAGTGAGGGATAATGTACATCCAGCCGGTTGTTATCGCAGAATGAACCCCGAAATGGTGATCATGTCTTCCATCACCCTGAAGAGGTTTATTCTGCGATAACAACCGGCTGGATGTATTATCCCGCTTATTACACGGCTACTTACCACATGAGTAAATAATTAGACATGAAACATTGATCTGAGTCTGAATATTTTGTCTTCCAAAAGCTTCCATTTAAGCATTTAAGGGATTATGTTCCACTTATTATTTTTGTATATACATACAAATGGGGATAAGAGATAATTTTAGAAGAAACTGTTTTAAAATCATACCTGTTTGTTATCTTATAATCCATTGCAGTGTACAAAACAATCATCGCAAAATAGCAGCAGCTGCGTTTGTATAAAACAAGAGAAAGCAGGTCAGCGATATCGGATGACAGAATTAATTAACTGTACGCAAAATATTGATTTGAGTTTTATTATTATATTAGCTCACCAAACGCAAATTTCCACAAGGAAAAACGTTCATAGTAAGCGTAAAACACCAACTTCAGTGACAGTTACCCAGTTTAGTCTTTGTTATCTGTTTTTATCGGTTGTTATTGGGGGATAACACAGGCTTATAGACCAAAACTACCATTTCCTTCAATTGCCACTTAGAGTCTGTTTCAAGCATTTTTGATTAATTTCACAGGATTTCCCTTTAAACGCCAGAAGCTTAGAGTTCAACTGCCGGCCTATGTTTTAAATATCCATGGATATTTAAAAATGATTTTTTTTTTCCTGTGCTGTGAATTCTGCATTACATTTTTGTGTAGATACTAGGCTGGTGCTATCTTTAAAATAAACTTCAAAAAGAATATGCATCCACATTTTTGATCAAAAATCTGTGTCTCCTACAGTTTGTGGTGCTGTATATCCAGTGAGCATTTGTACCTAAGTTTGAGAGGTCATTTCAACATCAGAGAGTGAGAACAGCAAGATTGCCTCAGTTAGAATAGGTGGGTGCCCTATATGTGGGAAGAGGAAAGATGTATCAGATATAGCTGCAGCAAAATACAGCACAACAATTTGTGTTCCTACAGTGAAGGTCCTGTAATGAATGAGAAGTTTGGTGTCTTTGAGGTTCTCCAGTGTCCAGTTATAACTCCATTTGTCAGTTATAGAACGAGCACACACAAAATGTTTTTTCACAAGGCATTCAGTATTGTCTTTAATGTTTCTTGTTTCACTGAATGTACAGAAAAGTGTTTCATAGGCCATGGCTAGTAAAGCGGGTACACACCGTTTTAATCCATTGAAATGTGCAAATGTGATTTTAAACGGCCTCCAAAATCCAACACCAAAAAGCTTACTGCAGGAACTCAAATTCATCATGAAAACGAAATGCTTGCTTTTAACGGATGCTCAGGGCTGAAAGCTGTAGAATCCGAGGGATATGATAAATGGAGTGTTCTAAGGGTAGGAGACAGATGATTCAGTTCACAAGTCATCTGTTTATTTCCCAAAAGTAGGTCTAATATTTGTATCATATTCAGTAGAGAACATGGTCTATAACCTGTGGTAATAAATGTAATACAATTTTTTCTTTAAACACTTTCGCTATAGGGAACTCCATGAAAATAAAGGTGAATTATTCAGCATTCATACAAGCATATGGCTGAATTCCAGAGAAGCATGTATCCACCCATTGAATCATTCCTCATATATGCAGTCATCTGCACCTGTCAGTCCATCTCATGAAGAATCGCCAATCTTTACCCTGTGATGTTCTTGCATGGATGAATCCAGTATCTCTCAGGCCAGTAGAGAGCAGACATGAGCTCTGTATACACCAAAGTTAGTGCTTCTGTGAAAAAAATCATAATCATATATATATATATATGTGTGTGTGTGTGTGTGTGTGTGTGTGTGTGTGTGTGTGTGTGTGTGTGTGTGTGTGTGTGTGTGTATGAATTAATAAATTGAGCTACAATAATATGATGATTCCTCATCATTAATGCTTTCACTGTTGCTGGAACTGCGGGATTTGCATTGCATATGATAAACACTCTCCATCCCCTAATTTCTTGATTTTTTTTTACTTAATTTTCTTATTCATAAATTTTAATTCAATGTATTTGGAAAAAGTGGTGCCACTTTGATTTCACTCAAAATATTAATTTTAAATACATTTTTTTTATTGGGTTGCATTTTTTCAGTGTATTTGAAAAAGATTTAAATAAATAAATCAATAAAGTAAATCAAATAAAAGTTATTTATAGCATACATATTTTAGTTTATGCAAATTAAACCTATTAGTGAGTACATTTTTTGTAATATTACTGAATTAATGTTTTATGCTAACCTACTGATATATAAACTTAAACATCAATATTAGCATCAAATGTTGTAATATTGAATAGAATACATAATATTGTTTATATATATATATATATATATATATATATATATATATATATATATATATATATACACACAAAAAAAATACAAAATGTATTTTATTTATTAATAAATCATTTGATGATAATAATTATGTTATTTGTGTTGATTGATTTTTTCTCTGCTGATAGAATTACAATCTTTCTTCCTTTGTCATCTTGTAGAAGCGGTAGATGTACCACCAGTATCCTACTGTAGTATTATTCCCTTTTTTTCTTTCTCGGATGAGCCCACAGATGATGCGCAAATCACGTCTACCAATCAACACGAGGCGTTACGACTGCGCGCTGCACTCTCAGCCACTGAGAGCAGTCAATGAATATTTATGGCGAGGCTGCTCACTCTCCAGCGCTCAAAGTTAGTGGATTAGCAGTGGGAGGATGACTGCGTGATACAACATCAGCACCTCGTTTGGATTAAGATCCAGCGTTTGCGCCAATTGCCACTTGAAATCAGCGGTGTGAAGGACAGCGGTGTCAAAATTGTACTCCAGAAGCGGTATCGGGTGAAAGACGTGCCCTGCACATCACTTCAGAGACTTTGCTATCTCTTTGCCCCTTTTCTTTTAAGATGCCAAGACTTCCATCAACAGCATCACCCTCAGTCTACATTCAATCGGGTTGCTCGTTTGGAAGGACGCCCGACCGCAGCCGTTCTCATCTGCAAGTTCAATCCGATCAATTGTGACAAAGGCTGTCAGCGTCGGAATAAGAAATCGATACCCGAGACGTTCTTTTGGAATTTTAACGATCCATTTTCCTCAAGTGAAGCGCGCGTGGAGTGCTCGGGCTCGTCGCACTTTCAGATGTTTGCAGTGTTGATGGTGACAGATTATTGTTGTTGAGTGTCCATGCGAGACTTGGGGTGGAAACATGTCTGGCCACTTCTCTGAGAGGGTCGCTGCTATCAGAGATGGCATTTTGGTCCAGCACTTCGGTTTTTACTTCTAAAGTGCCCCGGAAAATCTTATTCATGTTCACCCTCTCCCTTTCTGTCACATATCTGTTCTATAGCTTGATGAGCTGCTACAACTCCTTCCAGTTCCAGGAGAACTACGTTTATCAGGGGAGGCTCGTGACCGAGGAAACAACTTTTGTCACGCTGAGGGAGAAACTTTACTCGACCTCTTCCCAGGGCTACCTCGACGAGGAGTTCATCGAGAGGACAGCGACCGAGCAAACTATCGCAGTATCGAGCGTTAGAAATAGCGTGGGGATCGACGAGAGGACAGCGGGATGGGCGCGAGCTCAGGCGGCCACGACCAGCAGCAGCATGTCGCGCGCTGCCGCAGCTGTGGCTGGAGAGCACGAGCACCCGGAGTTCAGCACCACGGATAGCGAGCTTCAGAGAGTGGTGAACTGCACATCGGATTACGGGGTGAAAAAATTGCCCCAGGCCATTATAATCGGAGTGAAGAAAGGGGGGACAAGGGCTCTGCTGGAAGCTCTACGGGTTCATCCCGACGTTCGAGCCGTTGGGAATGAGCCTCACTTCTTTGACAGGAACTACGAGAAGGGACTGGATTGGTACAGGTGCGCCCTTTTCGTTTCTGTTGTGCTGTTTTTTGGGTCAATTGCAGATAAGGATGCCTGAGTTAATTAAAACAAATCTAGTTTATGTTAGTTTAATTTGGTTAAAAAAAAGTTTTATTTCAAGTGGTGTAACCATCAGGTAAAATGTTTAAACTTTTTATATTTTGGAGTTGTATTAAAACACACACACACACACACACACACACACACACACACACACACACACACACACACACACACACACACACACACACACACACCTTCATGACAGTGACTTATTTGGTAAACAAGTTATTCATATTAGTTTTTATATTATCATTATTCTTTAATAGTTTTATTTATTTATATTATTAAACTATAAATTTAAAATATGAAAATAAAACAAAAATAAATAATGATGAGATGAAAGATTATGCCAAAATTGCAAAAATATATTTAATCATAAATCATAAATGCATTTTTTAAATTATTTGATAAATCCAGGCAAAAACATCACATCATCAATGAGCATTATGTAATTTACCCATATATCAAAGTATCACTTCTCTTACCTTTGCATTCAGATATTGCAGAATATCTTTTACCATTTATTTGAGTAACACTGCATTTTTTTGTAATTCAGAAAAAAACACACTCTTTTAATACAAACTGTCTTAATATTTATAGTGATGATTATCAAAGCTGTTTGAAATATAAGATGGATGTAAGGCTAGTTAAGAACAGTAATTTCTTCCAAAATAAGAAATAGTATTCATCATTATTTTAATCAGACCTGACTGCATGATCAGGTTTACTGGCTTGTCAGCACCCTGGTATAATTCATAACCTATCTTAAATATAGGCTACTTCTGTAGTTATTGCATTCAAGTATGTATCTCAGTGGCCATCTGTATCTGCATCTTAAAAGAGCATGAAATGAAATTTAGTCATTTAATGAGTCAGTTAATTAATCAGTAGACTAACGCATATGTGATGGTTCAAGAGAACCAAGTTCCAGGCTGCAACGTATGGTTTAGTCCAGCTTCAACATAATTACTACAGCAGCGCGACTGTTTCATTTCATGCCGAATTCATGTCCACAGTCGCTGCTCAGTAGAGCCAGGTGCAGTGAATGCTCCGTTGAGCTCTTTCAAGCACGCCTGTGCTCCGGACTCCCAGGTGTGCTCAAATCATGAGGTGCTTACTCAGGTGTATGTGCTCCCACATACCCATCCTCAACCGCTGCTGGCACGCTTTCGACTTGTCAGCCTTCGTCAGCTATAGCCATATTTCCTATAGTTTACATCACTCCATTTGCAATCTGAACCAGTGCAGGTTATTACAGCCAGGCTGTTTTTTCTTCGGAGTGCTGTTCTACATAGGCCTATCATCATTCAGCTGAGCAGTTGCCTATGGTGAGGAGATGCCCGTACGAAGAGCGGCTGAGGGGTAGAGATCGAATGAACATTAAGTCACACTGCGGTGTGTGCTGGATCCGCTTGGATCTGCTAGCCTTGGGCTGTGACTCAGAGCTTTGGGGCCGGGCAACATCTGCCGCAATTCACTTCAGAGAGAGCCCAACTCGTAACATTCGTTCATTTGCCCGAGTGTTAATGCGAGCTGTTTCATTACACTCGTTGTGTGGGGGCTCATTAGACCAGGGGATGACAAGCTTACATAAATAACACCTAAGAGTGCTTTTGTGTTTTAACGTCTCTGAGCCTGGAAAATCCCTTAAGCGGCCCTAAATTTGTTTCCACATGCGCTTGGCATTTGACATATGTATAGCTTGCAGGAATATCAGATTTGAAATGGCTACCACATGCACCAAAGGGAAAAATATCACATGTGCATTTTTAACTCTTAATTGTTATGACAAAGCTGGACATGTCAACATTTGTGTTTTAATATTGGCTATTTGAATTCATAATTCACCAAATGCTTGCAAACTGATTTGCATTTGGAGAAGCGGCTCATTTCTCACTCAGCTCTGGCTGTAAAGATTAAATGTGTGAAACATGTAGTACATAAAATGCAAATAATTTGCATAAGATACGGATTTAGACGAATAAATGAAAAGATGCCACTTTATTTTAAGGTGACAACAGTGTAAGTACTGAGTAATTTTAATTAGTAAGTACTTATTACTTATTAATTAAACTACATGGATTTATTGTAGGGTTAAGTTACACTTCTAATGGTGAGTAGTAATATAGTAAGTAGTGTAACATACGTAACTACCTAACCTAAAAATAAAGTGTTATCAATGCAAATTCTGTCATTATTCATTTACTTTCATGTAGTTTAGAACCTGTATGTCTTAGAACACAAGAAAACATTTTGATTTTTTTTTATCCATATATTGAAAGTCGATGTTGCTTTGGGCCTCATTGGTAAATAAAAATCCAGTGGTAAAGGCTCTTTGGACTTCATTTGCTGGGCATATATATCAGGAGGAGTTAAGTAGTCTTTTTTTAGTCTTGAAATATGATGGTGCTCCTCCTTTACAGCCTGAAGCAATGTTTAAAAGGCTTGTCAAGGAGGGCCGGATGCTCTGTTAAACTCCTGTCTGCTTTTAGAAGAAGCCTCACTTTCACTGAGTGGGTAATGCGTTCCCTCTGTCAAAAAATAATAGCTCGGCATCATTAGACGAAGCGCAAGACTGCTGGGGTCCACTCTCAGATTAAAGGAGTGCAGGAAGGCAGAAAAAAAGAAGAGTGTTAAAGCTGAAGTGTGTAATTTTTGCAGTGATAAAAGACTAATTTCCCAGCTTAATATGCAGAGGCAACTCAGAGTAAGCCATTTGTATGGCAAAATATCACTGTTTTGTTTTAGCATCTCAACTAGCCGGCACAGCAACATTGACATTTGGGGCGGGAATATCTGTTTGTAACAACAATGGCAGATGGTTAACACAATTTCAGGAAACAGTCTATAGCTTGAAATCATTGCATTTCAAAAACAAAAAAGATAACTTTTTAAATTGTAATTGGATATTTAATAATTATTTTCAAGTCAAGTCAAATTTGTATAGCTCTTTTCACAAAACACATAAATGCGCCTTTACAGAAAATCATGATGTTTGTAATGTTTATAATAAATTAATATGCTCATTCCTTAAACATTTAGCATGTCAAAGCTGGGCGATAATATAGTTACACTTGAAAAAAAACATATTTTCGTGATTTGCTATCACAACTTTTTATCTTTTGATAAATCAAATTAGATAATTTATGTGTTTCAGATAACATATTGTGGGGTTCTTTTTTAATAGTTTCTACTTTTTAAACAAATCTTCTTCATTGTATTAACTCTAATTTGTCATTTCTATTAACCCAATTTTAAGGCAACTGACTTTTAAACCAACAATATTTTTTGGAGTTGAGTTATGCTATATTGGATAAAGTTGGATATAACATATGTATTTAATACAACTTTATATAGAGAGCTGTGTGAAGATATAGTTACATTTTGCGACGATGTAAACATTCCAGCAGCCTATATTTGCTATACAGGTAAAGTAGGTAAAGAAAAAATTTGCAGAATTTTACTGTCTTCTCTGATCTGTTTTTTATTCCTTCAATTCAATAGTCCCCCACACAGTATTCAGAGCTGGAGATCCTTCAGCTATTTGACCTCAGGAGTGTTTTTCCATCTTTTTGTCTGGTCGTGAGCCTGTAACAGGGGTGGCCTTTCAAGAGAAAGCAAAGATTCAGCATTGCCTACACCAAGGTCTCTTCCTTTTTGTTGGAGATAAAATACATTCAGATCAATGAGAACTTATACATCGCTGAAGCCCACGCATTGTTCTTGCCCTACAAGGCTACACAATGAAGCGCTTTAATTTCACCACCTATTTATTCCCTGATGCCCCCTTGTTTCCTCCTAAAAAGTAAAACTTCAGAAATTTCTCATTCCTTTGAAGTTTAAAGGAATGTTGAGAGTTAAGCTCTATCAACAGCATCTTGCATTTTTACCCTATAGGCTTCCAATGTATTAACAAACTGAGGGATGAATCACAATTATTTTCTGTGGTAATCGCTAACATACCAGAGATACCATCGATAGTGTCACGATGAGGTGGAAGCAAGGAGGAAGCAGGATCCAATTGCAGCACACTTTATTTAATAAACTCAAACTACATAAAGACACTGGCTAGGGCACAAGACTAAGGAACAGAACCACCAACATCAAGGTACAACAACAACATTATTAAGAACTCACAAAGACTGGACTGAAACACAGGGCTTAAATACAAGGCCAAACAAGCTAAACAAGATAACAAGGGGGCGTGGTATACATGAACACAAACGAGGAGCGGGAAAACTGAACAGGACTGAACCAAAAGCACAAAGACCGGGGGAACACAGACAGACATTACAACATAGCCCCCCCTCTACGGGCGGCTCCCGACGCCCATCAAAACTAGAGACATAGTTCGGGAGGGTGGTGGAGCGGAGGCGGTCCCGGGGGAGGGATGGCGGGCCAGGTCCGTGCAGGGAACGGGACCGGGGTCTTGCGATGGCGGACCTGGGCCATGGAACATGGGCGGAGCTGGACGAACAGACTGCCAGGGCGGAGCAGGCTGTGGGCGTGTCCACGACGGAGCAGGCTGAGGGCGAGGCCACGGCGGAGCAGGCTGAGGGCGTGACCAGGGCGGAGCAGGCTGTGGGCGTGTCCACGACGGAGCAGGCTGAGGGCGAGGCCACGGCGGAGCAGGCTGAGGGCGTGACCAGGGCGGAGCAGGCTGTGGACCCTCGGGCATCCAGGGCGAAGCTGTCGGACCCTCGGGCGTCCAGGGCGGAGCTGTCGGACCCTCGGGCGTCCAGGGCGGAGCTGTCGGACCCTCGGGCGTCCAGGGCGGAGCTGTCGGACCCTCGGGCGTCCTGGGCGGAGCAGACCCTTCGGGCGTCCAGGGCGGAGCTGTCGGACCCTCGGGCGTCCAGGGTGGTGAAGACCCCTCGGGCGTCCAGGGCGGTGAAGACCCCTCGGGCGGCCACGGCGGTGAAGACCCTTCGGGCGGCCACGGCGGTGAAGACCCTTCGGGCGGCCACGGCGGTGAAGACCCTTCGGGCGGCCACGGCGGTGAAGACCCCTCGGGCGGCCACGGCGGTGAAGACCCTTCGGGCGGCCACGGCGGTGAAGACCCCTCGGGCGGCCACGGCGGTGAAGACCCTTCGGGCGGCCACGGCGGTGAAGACCTTTCGGGCGGCCACGGCGGTGAAGACCCTTCGGGCGGCCACGGCGGTGAAGACCCTTCGGGCGGCCATGCTGGAGAGGACCCTTCGGGTGGCCATGGTGGTGGCCTACTGCCCCCCCCCAAAAAATTCTTGGGGGTAGCTACGGGGTCGTAGCCTGGAGAAGGCACCGGCTCAGGAGAAAGAGGCAGAACCAGCGGTGAAGAGGGCTTTAGGCTGGGCAGGACCAGCGGTGAAGGAAACTCTGGGCTGAACAGGACTGGCGCAGGATCAGCGGGCTCTGGTGCAGGATCAGCGGGCTCTGGCGCAGGATCAGCGGGCTCTGGCGCAGGATCAGCGGGCTCTGGCGCAGGATCAGCGGGCTCTGGCGCAGGATCAGCGGGCTCTGGCGCAGGATCAGCGGGCTCTGGCGCAGGATCAGCGGGCTCTGGCGCAGGATCAGCGGGCTCTGGCGCAGGATCAGCGGGCTCTGGCGCAGGATCAGCGGGCTCTGGCGCAGGATCAGCGGGCTCTGGCGCAGGATCAGCGGACACCGGCTCAAGTGTGTGCGTAGCCCACACACACCACATGGCTGTGGCCATAATGGCCAGTGTTGCGGTCACTGAGGGCTCAGGCGGCGCATGCGTGGCGTGATCAGTCTCTGACTGGGAAGACGTGACGAGAACGGTCTCTGGCTGGACGGTCTCTGGCTGGACGGTCTCTGGCTGGACGGTCTCTGGCTGGACGGTCTCTGGCTGGACGGTCTCTGGCTGGACGGTCTCTGGCTGGACGGTCTCTGGCTGGACGGTCTCTGGCTGGACGGTCTCTGGCTGGACGGTCTCTGGCTGGACGGTCTCTGGCTGGACGGTCTCTGGCTGGACGGTCTCTGGCTGGACGGTCTCTGGCTGGACGGTCTCTGGCTGGACGGTCTCTGGCTGGACGGTCTCTGGCTGGACGGTCTCTGGCTGGACAGGCGGGACGTGGATAGGCTCCAGGGATACTGTGAACTGGCAGGGTGCTTCATCAGCCAAGCCCACCGTAGATGCCGAACCCCCCAAGTAAAGGGCCAGGTCAATATATCCCTCTAGGGTCCAACCGGTATAATCATCCGGCATCAGTTGCGCGATATCCGCATCCAGCCCGCTCCAGAACAGGTCCATGAGCTCAATGTCATACAGCGATCCCAGATGGCAGCAGTTCAAAAAGTCCCTCACATACTTCTCGATCCGCTGGCCATCCTGAAACATAGAGGCTAGAAATCTTCTTAGTACCTGGTTGCTAACAACTGCTGGATCCATTGGCGGTGAGTTCTTCTGTCACGATGAGGTGGAAGCAAGGAGGAAGCAGGATCCAATTGCAGCACACTTTATTTAATAAACTCAAACTACATAAAGACACTGGCTAGGGCACAAGACTAAGGAACAGAACCACCAACATCAAGGTACAACAACAACATTATTAAGAACTCACAAAGACTGGACTGAAACACAGGGCTTAAATACAAGGCCAAACAAGCTAAACAAGATAACAAGGGGGCGTGGTATACATGAACACAAACGAGGAGCGGGAAAACTGAACAGGACTGAACCAAAAGCACAAAGACCGGGGGAACACAGACAGACATTACAACAGATAGATATTACCTTATAATGGAATATTTCCTTAAAGTACCCATATTATGCTATTTTAAAGGATCCTAATTTTGTTTTTGTATGTTTCCTACAATATGTTTACATGTTTTCAAGTCAAAGAACACTACCTTTTGTTATAATATTGCAGTCACCTCTTTTCTCACAGTGCATTAAACGTTGCAATAAAGGATTTGGTCTCTCTTAACCCAATCCTTTTCCTACTCTGCTATGATTGGTCTATACTCGGAAACCAAACACCCATTACCATGTCTGAATTTCAGCTCCTGAGGCTTCCTCTGGACTTGTAAATAGTCGATTTTACCATATCAATTAGAAAATTGGATTTGTTTTTGCAGCACAGATAACAGCTTCCTTTCAACATGTCGACAACACAAACCAAACTCTCCCATGGCTCAGCTACAAGAACAGTGTTTTAAGGCGGAACAAATTAGACTTTGTTTGTGGGAAGCCAATAAAGACCATTGGTTGGCATTATGTACATTTTTTACAATCCTACGTAGGTTTCGTACATTACTGACGACTCGTTTCAGGCAATTCAGAATCAGTTCTTTCTTTTAGGAGACATTAACCCCAGTTGTCATGCACTTTGATTTGAAACTTTGCAGACCTTACATTCACAAACAGCGTGTCAGAGTGTAACCAGTGTTTAGTGTATGAGATTATATTTTTTATTAATATTTTGAATTACTTTTTATTTTTTACATTTCCTGTTTTTATTTTAATTTTAGTTAAATTCTTGAGTGTTTTTGTAATTTTTATTTGTTTTTGGCCTGGTTTCACAGACAGGGCTTAGTTTAAGCCAGGATTAGGCCTTAGTTCAATTAGGCAGTTAAGGAGCTTTTATAAACGTGCCTTAGAAAGGAAAAAAAAATCATTACTGGTGTGTATCTTGAGGCAAAACAAAGGCACTGACATATTTTAATATTTATTTTAAATATGTCTATATAGTTTTAATTTTTTGTTTCAGTTTTAGTTTTTTTTGTGTGTGATTTTAGTACATCATGTTAAACTAAATGAAAATAAGTTAGAAAATTTTTTAATATATATTTTATTTTGTTTGTTAACCCTCTTAGGTCTGAGGTGTTTTCTGGGTCCTGGAGGTGTTCTGACATGCTCTGACATTTGTGCTTTTCAGTTATTAATAAACATGTTAATGGCAAAGGTGTAAATTCACTCTATATAGCAGAAACGGGGCTACCGTAATATGTGAGCAACATGTATGTACATGTTTGTATTTTTGAGAGAATATTGTTTATGCATGGTTATTGAAAAAACTAAAACTTGGTTAACCAAAAAAAAAGTGTCTGAAATAAGGCCACAAAACACATACTAAATATGTGTCCACAAGACTTTTGACTAATGGGTGTTGTTGCCTAGAATTTTTGCTTCAAAATGATCTGAAAATCATCCTGCCTAATCATTTACACAAAACAATACATTGATTTCAATTTTATAAGGCACCTTTTGATGGAAAGGCAATATTTCACACAGGTGTGTCACAGGGTCCCAAAGAATGCAAGGACAAAAGAAATTATCTATATATACATATTTTACAATTAGAAATTGTAACAAATTACAAATAGGTTACAACTACAACAACAATTACAATTTTAACAATATTTCAAGTGTATTCTTTCTTTGTAAAAAGTATACCTTTTATCATACGTATTAAAAAAAGGGAAGGATTCATTAGTTTGAATATTGGAACAAACACTATAATAACATGTTAGTTGATAATTCAATATACCTACTTTATTTTTGACAAAACATCATACTATAGTATATGAGCAGAAATTGCTGAACAAAAGCGTACCTATTTAATGTGACAGTAGTCTTTTTTTACAGTCTAAACTTTATAATCTATCCAAAATTAATCACAAAATCTTGTCTAAACATTCATATTTAGTCTGATACATATTGTGTATGATATATTAGCATATACATGTTAATTTGCAGTTTGTTGCTTATACAGACATTTTATTTCAACATATTTCAGTCTATTTTTACTCATCTTAGTAGGCTATAGCAATATAGTTTGGATGTGTTCATGTAACAATTAACATGTTTACTAATGTAGATGCCAGAGTGAATGAACGGCACAGACACGCGCTGTATAACTGTAGTAAACAAAGCGCGTGCGCCTGTGCCGTTCATTCATCATTTAGCCTACACACAGACACGCAATTCATATTTAAACAGTTTTTTTGCGGTTTGCACAGACACTATTCAATATCGCGATTAGAACAAAGCACTTAAGAATAAATGACTTACTACATCAGCTGGATCCGTTGCTCCTCGAAAATGAAACTACCAGCACTTCTGGTACATTTTCCAGGGTTATTAGATAGTATTATTCCTCACAGCGTAGGGATACGCTGTGTACACAGCTGTTGTAAGATACTTACTAAACACATGTGTTTTATAATCCAGCTGGTGGGCGTTGGCATGTTTGAATGGCTTGCCTTAGATCATTTGCGTTTGAATACCGCGCGCTCTCCGTGGGCGTGGCACATTAACGCGTAATCAGGTATAATGAGCTGGAAAGAAAAAGACTGACATCTCTCTCTTTTCATACAGATTACATAAACTGAGAATATTTGTTTCTTTAATATAAATTAATTCCTTTAAAAGAAGAGAGTTCAAGGTTCATTATGGAAAAACACTCGTGCCTGTATGACAAGTATTCGCGGAATTACCGTTAATGTTCGGACGCGTTTCAGAATGGACTTCACTGTCGGAGAGAAGGTAGTGCGCGCATCATGTTTGTTTTTCTTTATTTGGCGAAAAGCACAACACTTTGGTTTTATTGTGAGTATCCACAAAAAAAATAGACACTTGTCAGGATCTATTGATGTACAACACTTAATATGTAAGATCAAAATCAACAGAGTATTTTGAGTTTCTTTTGCACTGATAAGAAAAAAAAAGCGAGGGCGCGATAGTCGACCTCAGAGGGTTAAAATACTTGACACATTCTGGTTCAGATATTAGTGGTTCATGTTCATAGTTAATGTGATGAACGACTGTGGATACTCTGCTAGAACACCAATGTGAATTTCGGGTGAACCGACTTCATACATCCACTTAAAATCCTGTGACACCTTTAAAAATGGCTTGGAAAAGTTAGATGTGAGAAAAACTCCTCCTCCATGCCACTTGCTTTGATACATTTATCTACTGCAATAAAATTCAGATGTTTTAAGAGTGGCTTAATACTTGTAGGGCCACTGGGTGTAGCGAATCGTCGGCAAGTTTGTGAGGAGTATGAACAGCCTGCAGAGTTGATTCCTTTCCGTCAGAAGTTGAGACACAAGCCTCTGACAGGAGGAGTGAGTCACGGATGCAGATCCACTGCTGAGCGAAGCAGGACAGAACCCAAATCCACCGTTTATCCCTTGTTTGCCTTGCCTCAGCACGGCGCGCTGCAGTTCAACCCGACTCTCGCCTCCCGACTGCTGGCTCAAAGCTTTAAGGGGAAGTGGGCCGCCTCCCAGCTCAAGCTGGATGCCATCTCTCTCCGCACAGCCTAGCTCTTGCACCTCCCTGGGATGCCCCAATCTGCCTGTTCCTGATAAGCTTCCGCCAAGGCATGCGATGACGCACCTCTGGGTATGCAGATGCCAACGTGGTAGTCGTGGAATTAAACTTTTTAATTAGCAGCATGCCCCTGCGTCCGTCGAGAGAGTGAGTGGACTGCTGCAGTCAGGTCTGTCTCATCCCCCTATTTCCACTTAATTAAATTCGATAGCACAAAAGAGGCCTAGTGACTACAGGAGCGTCCGCCCTGCCACTTCACATGTTTATCACCCTTCCTTTCATCTCTTAGCTATAGGTGCAAACATTGTGCATCTGAGATTCAGCCGCCGCATCTCCTGGAGTTCGAAAATCGCAAATGTATATGTGCTGTTACTTTGTTTTGACGTATTGACGATATGCAGGCATCTTCTGGAATTCGTATTCGGCTTTCGGGGGTTGTGCGGATACTCACGCACATATTGTTTGGCCCTCCGGAAACATTTCCCAGACAGCAGTCTTGACAGTTCAATTACATCTGGGGTTTAAAGTCAAAGAGCATTAAGGCGTAAGCGTTCACACGGCGCGCAGTCTATGAGAAAGGTTCTCCATGGCCTAAAGAATCAAGGTGAATAGTGAGCTCATATTGCGGAATTTACTCAGAGGTCAGCCTTCCAGGTTATTCGAGTTCATTTCTTCTGTGGTATCAGAGCTATGCGTGGAATCCCAACATTATATTTTGAAGGCAGAGAGAGGAAAATTCACCCGCCGTCAAGATTCTGGAATACATTTTTTCTTACTCACTCCTCAACGCTTTGCTCTTTCTGACAGACATCCTCGCTGCCTGCTGGGCTGAATCGTGCTAGAAAGTTTCTGAAGTATGATCTTCCTCCGGTTCCACAAGTTTAATTCATTTATGCTAACAATCTAATTTGTCAATTTAATTTGCAGGCATTAAACTATTGGCATCATCACACAATCTGCCATTAAAGCCCTGCTTCTGTCCTGCTTTGTGTCTGTGAATGAGAACCTGAGCCTTATCCTCATTGTAAAACATATAGGGAGGCTGGTTAAGCTTTGTTACTTTTTTTTGTTTGTTTTTTAGACCCACAGTGTGGATGGATTGCTTGAAAATGACAGCCGCTGCCTCGAGTATTACATTATTTATTTTAAGCCAAAAATAAAGTGTAAACTTAAGTCATTTTGAGCTTAAATGAATTCTCAAAGGGATTATTTACTTTCCACGGATTTGCCATGATGTGTTTCCAGTCAGAAGGAACAATGATTTTGTTCGACAAAGAGCTGGTTTACAGCCATCTCAAAATCTCTCTGAATGAGAATTCCCTTGGACAAATAGGCCTGTCAGTCATACTTGACAATATTCTAATTTTCACCCTGCGTTTTCTTCAGCACCCCCTCCCTTTTTGCGTATTGGGTGAGTGATACAGTCTCAAGACACGACCCAAAAACAAGCTAATGCAGTTCAGACAGGAACTCTTGACACGTTGAAATCACACAGTGAGGGCAAACATGCGGCTTCCAGCGTGTCTCACGGCTGCTCCTGTGACCTGACATTTACCGTGGCAGGGCTTTACTTTTCCTCAGAGGAGCTCGAGGGATGAAAAAAAAATCTGATTCCCTGCTAGGAATGTGACACATGGCTTCACCTGCATCTCTCCGTGACATCTGACACAGTAGAGAGAAATCCTAATACGCCATATGGCTCTGACAGATAGATGATTCTAACTATTCTATTCAAGGAATAGTTTCCCCAAAAGTGAAATTTCTGTCATCGTTTGCTCACCTTCATGTTGTTCTATTCTTGTATGCTACATTTTTTCTGTCATGAATTTTTGAAGAGTCGTTATGTGCGTCAATCAAGTGCATTTGAGCTTCCTTTTAGCGTATTTTATGATCTCTATATCGTTTCTGTCGGGTGGAAACCTTGTATCTCCATATTCCGTAATTTTTCTTTTTTTCATAAATCATTACTATTGGTATCACGACCCATCACGTCTGTCCGTGAGTTTTGCAAATATTTAACCAATGAAAAGTATTAAAAAGAGCCTGTGATTAAACCTCATAACTGTCGGTAAAACTTGTTAACTCCAACTGTCTCAATCGTGAATTTAGTGCCTCAGAAAGTTTGGACCGTCTCTGTTTGTTTGCAATGCAAGAGTAAATGAAGAAATGGTTCTTTGAAAAAGTTATTGGATATTCTTTACTCAATTAACACTATATATAGTATACTAACACTATATATATATATATATATATATATATATATATATACATATATATATATATATATATATACACACACACACAAAACATAACATAATGACGCATGCAAGTCACTAAGTGTTTAATTATTTTAAAAATACCATTTTTAATTTCCTGAAACGTAGCGGTTTTGGACATACAAGGTTTCCGCCCGACGGCAAAGATATGTGCATTGATCAATGCTTATATATAAATTAAAGCTTGAATTAAATCTTTTCATCACATGAAGTGATCGCCTCTTCCCAAGACTTGGATTAAACAGCTTGATTCATATGGATTACATTTTAAAATTAACTTTTTAAAACATGAACGTTTTGGGAGAATGGTAAAGGCACAGAATTATCTTAGGTGTTATTAATAATATGTTAATTTGTGTTTAAAAAAACTCTTATGGTTTTGGAACAACTTGAGGGTGAGTAAATGATGACACAATTTTCTTTTTGGGGTAAACTATCCCTTTAAAGGACAAACAAGTACCATAAGTGTGGTACATACAACTTGTGTTCTGAAGTCATTGTTCTTTAGGTTTTTGTGAAGAAAATATCATAATTTAAGTTGTTTTTTATTGATATTCTGACAACAACATTGATGCTACTGCTTGTTTGTGCAGTAAGTAACCAAACACAATGATGGATGGAAACCTTACAGTGATTAAATAGTTACATTTTTGCTCTGTTCCTCAAAAAAGTGTATTGTTGGCCTTGAATAACCTTGACATAAATTGCATGGGATACTCTTAAAATCCTGGTGATTATGTACATCTTTTCTTTTGGTCTTGGCAGCACTGAATCATGTACTTGTTCTGAGTGGCAATTCTTCAAAAACTACTCTTTAAAAAAAGACTACTTTTTGTGTCTGATGGAAAAATTAACAACAATTGGGTTTGGAACAACGTGAAACAGTTTGCCAGGGGAATAATAGATTGGAAATTAAGTATTTCCCTTGTTTTGAAAAAATCTAAATGTGAATAAACAAGCGAGCAAACCAGCTTCATAGCAATGCTGCTCGGTGAAGGATCTGTGACATAGCTCACACCACCCGTTTCTTCTATAATATCCGCCGCTTAGAAGATTGTGACAGGCTTAATTCAATTATGGCGGTGAGATGTGCTTACACTCCGTAGGTGTGAGCTAATTCCTCTGTTAACACCCCTGAGTCACTGTCACAAACAAAGACAAACACATTCATTGGCTTACAGAAGCTTGTTTGCTGTGATTGTCCCATCGCCTTTGATGTTTCTCATTGCTTTCTTTTGTTTATTTATTCATGTGCTTTTCCTTGCCTGGAATCACCATGAGGTATTCAGTTAGAATAATTTTATTATAGTGTGAAACAATGTAGGGATGGTATTTTGGAAGTGTAAACTGAATGCAACATAGTTTCAACACACCAAGTGATTAGATTGTGTAGATGTGTTCTTCAGTGACTTTGAATGCGTTTTTGGGAACTTTTCCTGTGTCATTGTCTATTGAGGTTTCAAACTGCATACACCATTAATCAAACACCCCAAGAGAACGTCCCACAATATCATCTCAGCTCACAATAGTAATGGCCACGCGTGCAAAGCATCCTTTGAGATCTGGACTAAGCTGATGAGATGTAAAGAGATGCTTTTAAGGATTATGATAATTGCTAATTGTATTAGAAAGATGATTGTTTTGCTGGGGTAATTATTGGCACTTGAGATGTTGGGTCGCGCAATGTTTTGTTGACATACTTTGCTTGTTATGTGCCTGCCTATCATACATGGATAGTGTTGCTTCTTGCAAATAGCATAATTAATTTAAATTGCATTTAAAATTCCTTTACTATGATTTTTTATTAGCATAAAAGGTATAAGGATATGTACCCCCAGTGTTTGGAAGAGAGTGAATTGGAGTCACAGCATATCCTGTCATTTTATTGGCAAGTTACTTTGCAATACTTTATCTTTACTCAAATACCACATGCAAACATACAGTTGTAACAGACATTTCTTGCTTATATGATACTGAAAATTTAAAATATCTTAATTTTGGTTTTGGGAATCACTGTTTTCACAAGATTATTAAGCAGCACAAGGGTGCTTATTAAAATGATTTCTGTATGATAATGTGACACTGAGGACTGGATTAAGGACCGGTTTACACAGAATGCATTTTTGCTTTCGAAATTCGAGACGCAGGTCAGTGGAGCAAAAAATCGCAAGGACTAGAAACGCTTTTTATTAGGGGTTGACCTTCTTTTAGCTTGAGCACGCATCATTTTTAGAATGCCGTGTCATGCTGCAAAAGATGTGAACGCAACTGTTACATGTCCGTCTTTTTATGTTTACATAAAAAAGTGGAAAAATAGCACATTCTTTGTGAACGCTCCTTAATGATGCTGTTTGAAATTCAAAATTCAGCTTTCACAGGAATTACGGCATTTTAAAATACTTTACAAAAAAAAAACAATTTTAATTGTTTATCAAATAAATGTAGTCTTTTGACTGATATGTATAAAATATTTAATTTATTTGTGTACACTGACAAATGTATAAAAGTGTTGTTGAATAGATTGTGGAGTGCATATCTAACAATTACATCTTTGACAGTGCTTCACAGAGCAAACAGATTTGTTTATTTGATTTAGATTTTTCTCTCTTAAGGATGTATGATTGTGCACTTTGCTGTTAAATACTGCTATTATTATTTGTTAAAAGTTCAAATTATGCTGACTGAGGGCTTGAATAAAAGTATTTACCATAGTTCAATAACCTCTGAGCTCACAAAATGTATATCTTGAAAGTTTTCGGCAGAATTGTTAAAAGTGATTCTCTCTATGGAGACAATGAATAGGATATTTGCTTCCAGAGCCCAACTGTTACACTGGATTGCATACCCTTATCTGATTGTGCAGTTTTTTAAGAATTCTGAGCAACTTTGAGTTCATGTTTGGTTAAAACATACATTTTTGGGTACCTGGAGTGTTTAAAATGAGGTATAAAAATGAGGCTTCTTGTTTTATGAAGGGAGTTGGGAAATTGAGGTAGACTTATGCCACTTGTTGAGGTATTCTAAATGTTCTTTGTTCACCACTGATTCTCATTTAAATTCTCTCCCTGCTTTAGTCATTTTTTCTTCCTTTTATCTCAAAGGTAATACACATTTCTGTGATTTACCACAACAGACGGAATGAAATGACGTGAAAGAAATAATGAAATAAGACTATTTTCTTTCAGGCATGCAGCTCGGGCTGTCAGCGTGTTGCCGGATTGGTGATCTCCATTCAGTTACTCAAGCCACACATTTTTAACATGTTTGCAGTGACACAGACTCTCTCTTCATGACCATCCACCCCCCTTTTTCCTCTCACCTGCCTGTACATATTTGGAATCTGTGTTAATTTTTAACCCGGAACACAGAGTTGGAAAAGTGTTAACAAACAATTGTTTAATTGATCATCTCGATAAACAATGAACCCGAACTCATTCAAGGTCACTTTCCAATCACAGCCTCCACATACTCAGTCCTCCGGTTACTTTAAAAGGCCAACAAACCATGAAATCACATCTGGGCAGAGGTGAGAAGGTAGCACTGCTGTAACTAATGGGTTTATTTAATTTAATTTACTGCAGCAGCCCGGGATCACAAAAGCCGTACGGGGCCGGAGAGAGATTGAGGTTGCTGTGGGAAAGAAAGAAAGATTAACCCTCTTTTTAAAAGGGCAAAATTCACTCTCATGTCGTGCTGTATTTTCCTGCAGAGATATGGCACTGTATAACTTGGCAGAACTAAATGAATACAGGTTTGTGGAGAAATGGGGCTCTCCAGTTTATTTCTGACAAGCCTCCCAATCAACGTCACGCTGGGGCAGCGCGCATTGGGCTGAGAATCGTTCCGAAATGAAAGCTTTGTAAACATATCTTCAGATGGATGGAGAGGAGCGTTTGCCACAAGGACTGCCTATCGATGCAAAATGCACGTATGTCTTACCGACGTGTGCGGCGAATGCTGCCGAATCCAGAAAAATGGCAGTTTACTGACTGATAGAATATCATGGTCATGGTCAAGCATGTGTTGTAGTCATTAACACTCTCTAATTAGGGACTCGCCTGTGATGCTGCTATTGTGGTTACGTGTCAGTGCATATCTCTTTATGCATGCTGTCCCCAATTAACAGGCAGAAAAAAAAAGAAAAGGAAAACATCTCACAATTCCTGATGCAATCTGTGGAATGTAAATGAAGCAATCCCAGCAGCCCTTGAGTTTGCATAGCCACAGTTCCTGCTGAATTGCTCATACGGAGATCTGTTTTGGAATAAACCGGCTGAACACATACGCGTTCCACCTTGGGTAAATCCGACAAACGCTCCGGGGCGTAGAAAATGAATTTGGCATGATAATTAGTTAACAAGCAGAGCATTGCCAGAAGAGGGAATGTTATACCTAGTGTTTAATAACAGATAGTTTAATTTGCGACTCTTGTAATGTGCCCATTTCTTAAAACCGCGTTGGCACTTTCTGACAGTTCCTTCTGTTTTTTACCTCCTCGCAAACATATTTGATGTTCTCTTCTTGACGTTTTTGGTTTGAGGTGTCAAAGTGTTGTAAAACATTCTCAACGCTGATAGATGCCTAGGGCTGAGGCACATTGAGACAGTGAATTTTTGTTTGCTTAGTTCTCTTAGAATTTGCCTTTGGCTGACTGTGTCATGCTAAGATTATCATGCGGGGTGGATACACACAGGGTTTCTGGGATTTAACTATCATCACATGCTTTAGCAGTACCTTTGTAGCCATGGATGGTGACGTTTGACAGGATTATTTGACACCAAGTACCACTGGGCCCCTGTGAAAGCTGAGGAATGAGATTCATGTAGTCTGTTACATTAGGTATTATTTGAGCACAGACAGCACACAGACTTGTGTTTTGATTTGAGTAGCAATCATAAATGGGGAATTCAATGTCAGTTTGCCATTTATTTGTAACTTGTGCTCAATGTTTTTTTCAAACACACCTTTAGCAATTCAGAGTCAATACAGTTCTGTGGTCATGGCACACGGTTTACCCCATTTGTAGAGTAAATGTCTCTCTTACAATAACATGTAAGATGTGAGAAACAGATATTGAAATTCGAAAGTTGTTGGTTCATCGATACTCTGCTTTTAATTCATGTCTGTATTTGCCTGAATAACTTTCGTCTCGGGAGCGGAGGGAATGAAGTTACCGCAGAATAAAAAGTATGGAGGTTAAACCCTGAGTAGTTGTTGTCTTGGGCACTTAACATCCCACATGTGACATGTAACATCCCATACATGAGGCTGCTGTAAAATGGACAGCCATTTTACTAATACACCTGGTATTAAGATGTTTACAAGTAGACAAGGGAGTCACATTCACGTTTAAACCTGGTCCATCTCTTTTGTACACTTTTTTCAACCACTTCTGTCCTGATTTCTTCCAGGTGAGGGTCTTTCGATCGAATGGATGAAATTAGCTCACACAATTTACATAATGCGACCGGAGACTGAAAAGCAGGGAGAGCAGAGCCACAAAAGCCCACAGAACGCTGAGAGTGTGTGATAGAATCAGGAATGGTGAGAGAACATATTGCTTAGTACATTTTACGTTCTTAAAACCAAACTAAGGTCTTCAGGCGACAAAGTTTAATGTTTGTGCGTTAGGTCAGTAGGTGGTCTTTTTTTGGCTGTTTGAACGCATTCGACCACATGAGCATTTAAATGCCTTTTTGACTATCTCTGGTAGTTGTCGAAAATGTACAACCTCAAAACATTTTAGACCCAATTCATGCCTTTATTTAGCGTCATTGACTTGTGATTGATCGACCAAAACGCATCTTAACA
Organism: Siphateles boraxobius; assembly: GCF_051911475.1. Lineage (NCBI taxonomy): Eukaryota > Metazoa > Chordata > Actinopteri > Cypriniformes > Leuciscidae > Siphateles > Siphateles boraxobius. The sequence goes on along the minus strand of NW_027509193.1, from coordinate 28,829,800 downwards.
CCAGGTGTAAACAGGGCCAAGAGAAAGGAATGTGGTACATAAAGATTCAGAATGATGTTATGATGAAAATGGCCTGAAAGAAAGGTCACATGAATATGGGTACATAAAAGTTGCTCAAATAAACTCTAAAGTTTGGACAGTATTACATTAATGCTAATTGAAGTATACACCGGAAGGTGATATGAAAATGAAATGACATGCCACCTATAAAGCAAAGGAAGCCCTACTGTGCTTTACATGTCTTCAGCTTTTAGCTCTTATTTCATTCTGTCCCTGACATTGTGCACTTTTCTTTTTGCGTGTTGCATTATTCTCAAATGAAAGACGCATCAAAGTCCACCACATGTTCTGTCAATTATGGAAAATCAGTGAAGCAGTCCTGTTGTGATAATGAATGTAATGAAGTCTCCCGTGGCACAAGCACAATAACAGACATTTCCATCAGTCCATGTGGTCTTTAGCATCATAAGTTACACTAAAAGTGACCATAGCTCAGACTCGGAGTGGGTACCAATACTTTTCAAACAAAGCTGCTTCTTTTTTCAAATTGATTCTTGCTTTGGAAAGGCTCATTCTCAGCACCAGTCAGACGTGGTCCAGGCGAGCTTTTATGATTTCCACCCACATACTCTTAACCAGTGTCTGTCAAAATGAAAACCGACATCTGTCACACAATTTTTGTGAATGCAAGGCTTCGTTCTCAGAGTAACTTGCTGTAAAATCTACCGGTAGATCATCTTTTTTTCTTTTTTCTTTTTTTTTTATAGGGTTGACTGTATGGATCATTTTAGATTGAAGATGTTTTTGATGCTACATAATAGGTTCCAGTTATCACAAGTTAAAAGATTAGTATCCAAATATGAAAATCTGTCCTAATTTACTCACGTTGTTCCATGCATTTACAAACCAGAAACATCATGTGATACCAAATGGTTGTCACTTGAAGCCAAATAGAATGAATTTTGCAGTGCATGGAGGAGATTTGAGAGCTACGTAAGAGGTGGAGGATTATCAATGCACTTTCATGCTGCTTTTTTTGTTCTTGTGCTGTATGCAAATAAGTATCTTGAAAATTCTTTGATAATTCTTCTATTGGTTTCCACAGAATAAAGAAAGTCGTATGAGTTTTGTTGTAAAATATTTTAGGTTGAACTGCAATGCCCTTTTGGGATCTTTGAAACACCAGTATGTACAGGAGTCATGCACTTTTTTTGTATTCGTTTTGCGTTTGTTGTTGTTGTTTATTTATTTGTGTTTTGTTTTGCTTTGCACCTGGATAATTTCCATAATGACCAACGCAATCTACCTGGAGCATTGCATTGTGTCTGGTTTAAGGCATGCTTTTTTGGGGCGTTAAATAAATGGTGCAAATAACAGAAAATGTACTAAGGTTCGTGCTGGTCAATCACCTTGCATGATTCATTTAAATACTTTCCTCCCATAAATGGTGTGTCTGAAAGGGAAACTCCTACAAATGCATAGGCAATAAGGTAAGCTGCAAAAATAACTCTGTCCACACCTTTTCAGCGTTAATGTTTCACTGTGTGTCTTTAGTAAATCCTGACAGTAGTTTATAACGGGCAAAAGAGGGTTTTGTGTTGGCGCATGATGTTTGTAAATCTGGACGTTATTGTTCTATGTGAGATAAAACATGACCAAGGAAGGAAAAAACAAGTATATAGGCTAGTAGATATTTAAGTTTAAGCTGCCATAAGTGTACTGTTACAGTTTTTGTATATAGTTGCAATTGTGGACCAGTATTCACATCCCAAAATGTAATTCGATTAGAATGACCAATTGTAGTCATGTGAATGGTTTTCTGTCTCAATGCTTTAAACAAAGCAAAAAAAAAAAAAAAAAAATGTGTTAAAATAGAATATTTAAAGAAATACAAATATTTTCTTGTAAGTTGCTTTTATAATCCACTTGGCTCAAAATAGGTGTATAGGTAACATCCCATGCCGGAGACGTCGGTTGGAATCCCACTCGGAGCGGGTCGAGTATAAGACCAGTTACATTGGCATGACACCTATGCTGTAAATAATTTTAAAGAACAATGGAAATTAAAAAGGTTCTTCCATTGCATCCTGATGTCAAATCCAGTTTGCCACTAATTGGAGCCTTTATTTTTAAGAGTGCCCACTTATGGTTACAGCATTAACATCTGTGATCTGCACTCAGGGCATTAACCTGGGTCCCAGTTTGATGGACAGGCACTTGGAAACAGCTCTAAGCAGAGCTCATTCAAAGGATCTGCAGAGATCTTCTTCACACCTCAGTCAACTGCAGCAGGTCACTGGCCTAATATGGTAGATTAAAACCCAATATTAATTCTCCTTCCTGTGCTGCTGGAAGCCTGGGCCTTTCGCTTGTTGTGTCTGGGGTGTGTTTGTTTTGGCCGAGGTGCTCGCCCTCTGCTATCCTTTTTATTAACACGGGCCCTAATGCCTTGATTTAATGCACTCTCAGAGGTCAGATATTGCGCTTGGCAGCCACAGAACACCTCCCTGCCCCATTAATAACAGCAAACAAATCAGGGATGTGCCATAAATTTTCTCTCTGGTATATTAGAGCAACTTGGATCTGAGATGTGGACATGTTTATTATGAAAAGACAGCATTACTCTTGTGCAGCTCCAGCCAGTGTGTGTGTGTGTGGTTCTTTATCTCTTGCTCTTGCATGCCATTTCTTCCCTTGCATCTGAGAGTACATACAATATTCCCAGTTTGCCAGAGTCCATATGCAAGTCATCCTTGATTCATGTGTTTTCTATGCCTGGTATTTCAGGAATTTCCCCAATGAAAGTGGTCATAAAGACCCGTTCACACCAAGAACAATAGCTATAAAGATAACTATACTAATATCTGTATTAACATCCAAATCAGTGGGTAATAACACTCTGTTTATTATAAGCGCAAACTGCAGTTATGCCATCTGCCACTTTAAAGGCTCAAGCTCTTTAAAGCAGGATGAATTCTGATTGGCTGACAATCTTTCATATCCTCATATAATTCAAACGATTATTAATTACAACATTATGAATTAAATCCGGCAACAACAGATCTAATATCGATATCCTAATGAATAGAATACTCTTAAATAACGTGGACACGCCAAGCTTTTCTTACGGTTTTGCCACCTGCTACGTGTACAGATATTTTTCATACACGAGAAGCGTGTTTAAAGGCAGATGCGCAAACGGTGGTAATGAACAACAATCCCTTGGCATGTGCTGATTTGTTTAATAACTTTTATTTGAGAAAATCTGTTTAAGTTTATACTTATTGGTCCTGCACTGCCTATTGATTCAGTTGATTTTAATAAATATATCAATGTAGGCCAACTTTGATTAAGTGAACTCTTAATTATAATGCACAATGATCAGAATGCAATTTTGAGCAGCACATGATAAGTTTTTTTACCTGCTTTCAGTATGGGATTTAGCTGTTTGATTCACAAATAGGCTATTTCATGTGGATCGCTTATACATTTTTTTGACTATCTTCTAGGGGTTTGTTAAATTAGTTGACCAGTCTGTTACAAAATTTATCATGGCTCACATTCCAGACATTTAGTGAACGTGCTGTCAGAGGCTGAGACTGTAGTTAAAAGACAAGAAGTAAAAAATTAAATAAAAAATATTACTAGATAGATTACACAAAATCGTTGATTGTAAGAGGTTTCTTTGCTGAATCTAAAGTTCCCTTTCGTAGTCACTACGAGTTCCGTCGTGATGATGAATGGGGTTTCGCTAAGAAAGCCTATTGACTTTGAGTATTACAAAAAGAGCCAATGGCAAAGAAATGCCATGGGTCTGCAGAATTTGCATAGCATATCCCCGCCCCACCTCGTGGGTATAAAAGGAGGACACGGGCAACATGCAGATATGTTTTCGCTTCTGAGCCAAGAGTATCTCTTTTTTTAAACCATTTCTGACTTCGCTCTACGAGACGAGCCACTCTCCGGTGTTGGTGTGACGGCGATCTCCAGCGAGTTCACACTGCCTGCTGATCTGTGCAGTGATCTGCCAGTGAGTGTGTTTCTCTCTGCTCGCTTCAAAATCCGCAGAGTTTTTTCCTCTCACAAAAGAGCTTTGCACGTGGCACATCTTTTTAAAGACGGCTCGTCCGTGCACTTCTGACTCTGACTCTGACTCATTTCCGACTCTGATGGGCACATTCTCTGCTCTGCGTGTTTGGGCTAGAGCGGCTAGTTTGTGGATGACTATGTTCTCTCTGTGGGAACATGACCGTCGCATCATTACGGTCGAGACTCAATGATCTCGTTAGAGAGAGACTCCACTCATCCACACCCCGATCTACATCCTCCATGAGAGATGGTACTTTGGCTGGTGGACAGGGTGACCTGAGGGTGATGGTGTGGAATAAAACGCAGCCGATTCGTCCTTGGCCCACGCCCCCCTCTTCAGTGACACATCCCGTGAGCGATCACGGGACGCCCGCGGGCCCGACTTCGGACCCCCCGCGGGTTTTCTTTGATGTTCTAGAATCGAATCTGATGTCCATTGCAGCATCACAAGGCAGGCCAGAATCTTCAGGAAGTGAAGATTCGGCAGGGCTGCCACCTTCGGATGTGCATATGGCATTGTCAAGTCGGATCCTGAGATGACGACCATGCTTTCCAGGGCCGCCGCGAGCATCGGATTAGAGTGGACCCCTCTGTCCTGAGCGTTCGCTGCTGGATGATTGGTTTTTGGGTGCGGCCGCTTACACCCGTCGGCGTCCAATCCCAATACCTTTCTTCCCAGATGTGCATGAGGAGAACTCGAAATCCTGGAAGACCCCCATGTCTTCCCGCGATCCCTCGTTGATCTCCTCCCCCTTTCCTCCCCTCAACGGAGCCGTTGCCCATGGGTGCACTGGGGTTCCCTCCGGTTGAATGCTCTGTTGCGATGCTGCTGTGTCCTCAGAGTGCTTTTTCTCGCGGCGACCCTAAGCACCCATCCGAAGCCTGTAGTTTTTTCGTCTACGGTTGTGGCGAAATCCTACAGAGCCGCAGGACAGGCAGTCGCCTCACTGCATGGTCATTCTGCTGGTCTACCAGGCCGAGATGCTCAGGGACATGCACGAGGGCAGGACTGACCCAAGGCTCTTTGATGAGCTGCATGCCACCACTGACCTTGCTCAGAGATGGGACTCAGTTCTTTCCAGGGGGTGGTAGCAGGGCCACTCCTTCCCCCGGTGGAGGGTCACGGGAGAATCCTTTATTCTCAGAAAGAACTGACTCTCCCATCTCTGAGCAAAGAGAGTTCTTGGATGACAGTGCGCGCCACCCACGGGCCTCGCCACTCTCACCCCCCTCTGTCTCAAAACAGAGTTCTCGGATGACAGTGCGCGCTGCTGCCCCCGGGCCGCACCACTCTCGTCCCCCTCTGTCGCCAGACCCCTGACAGATCAGGCCCCCGTGGAACGCTGGTCGTTCCCTGGCCTCCTTTGTCAGGATGTGGTTTTGACCGTGCTCCCACACCGGGCCACCATGCCACCCATGTCCGGGCCGGTCATTCCGCTTCGCTGCACCACCGAGTAGTGCTCCGACACCTAGCTCGTCTGGGCCTTCGGGTCAACTGGAAAAAGAGCAAACTTTGCCCCGAGCAGAGGATCTCTTTCCTCGGTATCGATTCGGTAGCCTTCTCCCCGCAGCCACTGCTGATTTACCTGAGACAAATCGAGTGCAAGAGTGCGGTTCCACTTAAGTTATTTCAGAGGCTCATGGGGAATATGGCATCCACAGCGCTCGGATTGCTCATATGAGACCGCATCAGCTCTGGCTTCACAACCGAGTCCTGAGGTGGGCATGGCAACACGGCACGCAACAAGTACCTACTCCGACCTGCCGTCAGACCTTCACCCTGTGTTCGAACCTCAGTTTTCTACAGGCTGAGTGCCCTTGGAACGAGTTTCCAGGCATGTTGTTGTCTCAACACATGCCTCCACCACGGGCTGGGGCGCCATGTGCAATGGACACGCTGCCGCGGGCTCCTCCACAGGACCCCAGCACCCTTAGCATGTCAATTGCCTCCAGTTGCTGGCAGTACTCCTTGCTCTGCACCGCTCTCTTGCGTTGCTCAAGGGTCAACACGTACTAGTCCGCTTAGACAATAACGCGTCAGTATCGTATATCAAACGACAAGGTGGTCTACCCTCTCGCCGTATATCGCAACTCGCCCGCCACCTCCTCTTATGGAGTCAGAAGCATCTGAGGTCACTTCATGCCATTTTTATTCCGGGAACCCTGAACTGTGCAGCCTACAGCTGCCACGGCTTCACCCATCCCCTGTCGATTCAGCTAATTGGGATCTATTCAGGACGCTCAGGTAGAACTGTTTGCTTCCCACGACTCATCCCATTTCACCCTGTATTACTCCCTGACCGAGGGCACACTCGGCATGGATGCGCTGGCCCACAGCTGGCCACTGGGCCTCCGCAAGTATGCGTTCCCCCAGTGAGCCGTCTTGCACAGACCCTGTGCAAGATCAGGGAGGACGAGGAGCAGGTCGTATTGGTTGCGCCTCATTTGCCCACCCGGACCTGGTTCTCCGAACTTACTCCTCGTGACAGCACCTCCCTGGCCAATTCCTCTGAGGAAGGACCTCCTTTCTCAGGGACGGGGCACCATATGACACCCTCATCTCAATCTTGGAACCTTTACGTGTGGCTCCTGGATGGTACGAGGCAGGTTGAGTACCCTACCACCAGCGGTGGTTGCTACCATAACTTCCGCTGAGCATTGTCCATGTGACATGCCTATGTGTTGAAGTAGAACCTCTTCGTCAACTGGTGCTCTTCTTACTGAGAAGACCCCAGGAAATGCCCGATCAGTGTCATGCTTTCCTTCCTGCAAGACGGGTTGGAGTGAAGGCTGTCTCCCTCCACCCTGAAAGTATATGTTGCCGCTATCACCACGCATCACTACACAGTTGAAGGTAAGTCCGTGGGAAAGAACGACCGTCAGGTTCCTGAGGGGAGCAAGGAGACAGAATCCTACTCGCCTCCTCTCGTTCCCTCTTGGGACCTCTCAGTGGTTCTAACTCCTGGTTGCATTTTCCTCCTTCAAAAGGTTAGGGGACCTGCACGCATTTCCATTGATGAAGCGTGCCTGGAATTCGGGCCGGCCTACTCTCACGTGATCCTGAGACCCAGGCCTGGATAAGTGCCCAAAGTTCCCACCCAGGTGGAGAACCTGCAAGCGCTGTCCTTGGAGGAGGCAGACGCCATTGCTTCGCATACCAACAGCAAGGTTGACCGTGCCCCCTTGGTGTGAAATCCCACTCCACCCGGAGTGTTGCTTCCTCTTGGGCTGTAGCGCATGGCACCTCGCTAACAGACATCTGCAGAGCTGCAGGCCGGGCGACACCTAACACATTCGCCAGATTCTACAATCTCCGAATGGAGCCAGTGTCCTCTCATGTACTCGCTTCAACCAGCCGGTACTAGGACCCGCTCAGGTGTCTTCGCTTGCTCGCCATTCCACTCCACGGACTGGATACGATCCTCAGGTGAGCTTCCCGAAAGCCCTGAGTTTCTCCAGCACTGCTGATGTCGACGCTACTGTCTAGACCTGTGCGTTGGCTAGATGCCTCCATGTGCATGGTCCTCCCTCTGGGCAACCCCCACATGTGTATTTCCACTGTAAGCCTCTCTGAGCATGTGTCTTTCCCTTGGGAAGCCACCTTGCCACCCCTGGGGTTGAAATATTCCACCCTGCAGGCTGGACACCCCAGTTTTCTCCATTTGCATCCCCCTCCGGGTCATTTGTGTATTCTTAAGTCCCCCCCTCTTGGGTTGGCATTATTTGCATATTTCCACTGAGATATGCTTCTCAGTGTACCTTGGTATTCCTTTGTTAAGTAGGAGTCCTTCGTCCGTGCCAGTCTCACGACAGGGACCTCAGACTTACGCAGGGAACTGGAAGACAGCCTGAAGGTGGCATGACTAGAATGGAATGATTGAACTCGTAGTGACTATGAAAGGGAACGTCTCTGTTACGTATGTAACCCTCGTTCCCTGAGTAGGGAACGGAGACGTTCCGTCTTCCTGCTACTTCCGCTGTACCGCGGGGATCGCCTGAGTTAAGTCTTGGCTCCTCAGCAAAGAAACATATCTGCATGTTGCCCGCGTCCTCCTTTTGTACCCACGAGGTTGGGCGGAGCTATGCAAATTCCTCAGACCCATGGTATTTCTTTGCCATTGGCTCGTTTTGTAATACTCAAAGTCGATAGGCTTTCTAAGAGAAATCCCTTTCGCCGTCATGACAGAACGTCTCTGTTCCCTACTCAGGGAACGAGGGTTACATACGTAACCGAGACGTTCTTTACTATTAAAGAACCTCTGTTTCTGTTCCTGACATTATATTGGCTAGTGGCTAAATGTCGTTCTTATCTCAACATGGTAAACTGATAAACTGGAATATGAAATTGAAATATTATAACAATTTAAAAATAACTGTTTTCTATTTGAATACTGTACATTTAAAAATTACATTTTATTCCTGTAATGCAAAGCTGAATTTTCATCAGTTTCACATGATTCTTCAGAAATTATTCTAATATGCTGATTTGGTGCTCAAGAAATGTTTCTTATTATTATCAATGTTGAAAACAGTTGTGCTGCTTAATATTTTTGCGGAAACTTATTTTCATTTTTTTCAGGATTCCCAACTTAATTTATTTGAAATAGAAATATTTCGTAACCTTATACATGTATTTACTGGTAATTTTGATCAGTTTAATGCTCCTTGCTGAAAAAAAAAAAAAAAAAAATTTGAACAGTATGTGGGTGTTTATTTAGCATGAGTTTGTCCCTCCACAATTTCAATTTCTATAATAGCAGCTCTGATTGGGCAGATCTCTGTTCAGGATATTGGAGAATATATTTGGAATTTGGCCACTAAATACTTTAATTTTCTGAAGTAATTAAAGTTATATATATATATATATATATATATATATATATATATATATATATATATATATATATATATACTTTTTTTTTTTTTACATTTACCTGTGAAAAGAACACATTTACCTCTGGCTTTTAAAAAGGCAAATCATTAAGTTCATGGTAGAAAGCCTTACATTGCCATTAAAAATCAATTTCACTACGAAGAATATGAATGACATTTTAACTTCCATGACCATACAGTTGTTCTCAAGTTCACATATTCATATAATTGGCTTGGTTACCAGACTGCCAACTCAATAGCAATTAGATATAGTACACTGAGAAAAAAAAAAACTGTGTAGGATTTATTTTGAAGCAATTTTCACTTCACTTCACGCAAATAATTACAAAAAAATGGCAAATAACTAAAAAATAAAATGAAATTAAACATGACATTTTGAATTAGGAAGACATAAATGATATTTTCTTGTAAAACATACTTCAGTAACCTTTGTTTTATTTACAACTTGTGTTGTCCAGTCTATCAGCAACTTTAAAGTTACTATTACTGACAATGTTAATGAGCTTATGAGATTTAAAAAGTATTTGTTATTTAACTTAGCTTTTGAAGGAAGGGGATATTGAGTAATTGTCTCTCTGTGTGTAGGCATGTAAATTGTTATTTTGTATGTTTCTATTATTTACTCATAATCTGTTTATTATATCTTTATACACTCTTCTAAAAAAAAAAAAGTTGTTTTTAAATGTACTATATAAATAAATGAAAGTTGATGTCTCAGTGTCACAGGTTGAATGGAAGCCATCCATCCATCCATACTGTTTATACATATCTATAACTTCCCTTTCAAACTCCCATAAAACTTTTTCCCATTAGACATGTATCCCTTTCAAACCCCTGTTGCAGAATATATTGTATCAATCCTGATAGTAAGCAAATCATTGATTAATGCTTTAATTTTTACTGTTAACTAGAGCAAATCAAATGTATGCGATTCAATTGCAGCAGCAGCTCATGGTCATTCAGTGCATTTAGTTCCTGTTGCATTCAGCCGTTGAATTTAAGTAATTACAGATTCACTGAGTGTGGTTGAATTTATTAATGTCCAGAAAAACTAAAGCTAATGAGATAGCAATGCCCAGTTCCACTGAGTCATATTTACACAGTAAATATAAAAATACAGCTTGAAAAAGGTAGTTATTAATGAGTTCATAATTTCTAGCATTAGAGACTATCTTCTTAGAGTGTTTCCATGACTACAAGACTGCTTAACAGAATAGTCTGTAATGAATCACAGCCATGTATTCATTTGGCTCAAGGTCTGTGTATTTCTGCTATGCAACGTTTCTGTCATTCTATTAATGAACAAATGATCTCAGTCATTTATCTGCAGATGCTGTAATGACTTGTGTGTTTAGAAGATTCAGAATCCACCTCGGATCATCTCACCACGTTTGACAGGACGCGTAAAGGTGAATTACCACCACGCATCCCCAGAAGACTCGACACTCGGCCGTCACATCCAAAGCTTATCCCTGATCCTTCAAATTCACCAGGGTGTGACTTTCATCCTAAAAAATGCCTCAGCTGTGTATTACTTCTGAGTGGATTTTTATGGGAAGTGGAGAGATAATGCTGTGTCACAGTCATCGTCTGAATGGGACTCTATTTTGCAATAGGTAGTAATGTAACAGCAACAGAGCAAATGTTTGAAACTCTTTAGGCTCTTGAAATATCCAGTCTGCAGCATTAAGCATATTCAGCAAGGACACATTCAATTGATCACATTTATATATATATATATTAAGCAGCACAACTCTTTCATTACAGATTATAATACGAAATGTTTCTTAAATGTGCATTGTGTAATTTTTTGCAGCATCTAGTGGTGAGGTTTTGAATTGCACCCAGCAGAAGTTACGGTTGCCAAAAGGAAAATATTTCGTTCTCTGAGACAGCAAAGAGTTGCCAGTTAATTAATGAGGTTTCTTTACAAAGATAAATTAAGAAATTAGGTTTACTTAATTATTCAGGAAAAACTATATGTTATTGCGAATATAATTGTTACTTGGTCATCATTGTGTCAGTGTTTTTATTTGCTGAATTTAGCTAGCTTCTTAGCGCAAATAACAACATAGTGACAAAACATGTTTGTCCGTTTAGGGCTACTGTAGAAACATGTCGGCGCAATTCAATGTAAGGGGACCCACGGTGTCTGTAGATATAAATTATTCTAAGGTAATAAAAACATAACAGTTTATTAAGGAAGGTCTTTAAACACCACTGAAAACAATTTTGTGTTTTCACAAAAATGTTTCTGTCATCAAAGTCTACATATTACACAATGCACCTTTAAGCAGCAAATCATCATATTACAATGATTTCTGAAGGATCACGTGACACTGAAGACTGGAGTAAAGCTAGTGTTATACTTTCCACGTTCGCCAGTGCGCGAGGGTCCGCTAGTGTCCGCGTGACGTAAAACTCGTCATCGGAGGGTGTGCGCGGAGGCTCCTTGCGGACGTCCGCGTGCCTCCCATTCTTTGTCACTATAGGTTACAACGGTGAAAGCGCTGGAAAAAGGCAATCTAGCTGATCTACTGCGCGTGCATGTAACGCGTTCGCTGAGCGGACCTCAGCAGACACTATAAATAGCAAGTAGTCCGCGGGCTGTCCACAGCTGTCCATGTACGTGTCCAAACTGGAGTATAACCGAGCCTTAATGATGCTGAAAATGATGCTTCAGGAATATATTACATTTTTAAATATATTAAGATAGAAAGCAGTTCTTGTTTCACAATATAACAGTTTTTACTGTTTTTTTCGATCAAATAAATGCAACCTTGGTGAGTTTAAGTGACCAAACATTTTTTTTAACATCTATTAAATTATCAATTAAATAACTACTACATGTAGAGAAAAATATATAGAAATCCCTAAAATAGAAACTGAATTTCAGTAATGTGCCGATCTCTCACTGCACTGGATTTCTCATTCATTCAAGGATATTTTTTTATTAATTTTCTCCTCAAGCTATTTTTATTTTTTTTGTCTAAATAAAGACACAATGCTTTCAAATTAGCAGCCCTGCATTTACAGTTAAGCATTTGATAGACAATTTCCTACAAAACAGCATTCTTTGTGCGTTCAATTTTTTTGACCGTGTGTAATTTACGGCACTGGCGATGAGATGAATCCAACATGACTTCAAACTTTTTCCCTTATCCTGCTCTCCATATTGTTTATACACCATTAGTCTGGCAATGCCTCATCCCTGCACTTCACCTATGAAAGCAGAAAATGCCTCTGGCTGCTCTCATGCAGCAAACAATGCATCACATGTCCATGGAAAAGCGAACCAGAAAAACATTCACTTTAGCCACAGGATGCCACCACTGATTTTGCCTTTAAATAGAAAAAGTTTGGCTATTGTGAAGCTGAAAATGATTTAGGCGCATTCAATGAAAAGAGATCAGATTACAGTTTGAGTATTCACTTGAGTTTAGAACTATGAATGTTCTTCCTCTTTTCAGACTTGAAGTGAGAACAAAGAGAGAACATTAATTACACACATCAAGTAAGAAATCTTTTAATGGCTATCAACATCAAAGCTAATGGAGGACTCAAAAGGGATCCTCAGAGAATAATCAATTGTGAGCGTGTGTCGGTGTGTGTAAGTGTGCTCGTCCTGCTCTTCCTTTGTGTCTGTGCGCTCAAGATTTGGCAGAATATATTCAGCTCAATCTGTTATTCACGAAAGAGTCACGGTTTGCCCAAGGAAAAAAGCAACATGTCGGTCTATCCCGCTGAATAATCAACATTGTTAGTAATTCTATCCCGCCCACCCCAAATTTAAAAATGAACTGCCTGTGCGAGATGCGCAGCTCTTTAGTGAGGGCTTGCCTTGAATTTCAGGGACCAATCGAAATGCTTTGCGGGGGCTGGCATTCTCTCAGATGTTTAAACGTATAAATTATGCAGAAACCAGATGTTTCAATATTTATCAGCATATATAAATATGCTTTAATGGATATGAAATTACTTTAATCGAGTGTCATACATGTCTCTGAGGAACAGAAGAGATATGGGTACCTTCCTAAGGATTCCCTCTTTCCTTCCTTCCTTCCTTCCTTCCTTCCTTCCTTCCTTCCTTCCTTAATTCATTCATTTTATCAACTGCAAGATTTTAGGTTACATTTTTTTTGTAAATGTTTACGAGAAAGTGTATATCAGGGTTTTTTAAACTGTTTGATGTTACATATACCTCATACAAATATATATGTTATAAAGACATGTTGTTTGCAAAATCATATGATAAGCTGTTTAATTGTATTGAAGCCAAGATAAATGTATTGGTTGGAGGAGCCAGGAGCAGGAGTAGCCTGGCGGGGACCCAGAGCACAGTCAGGACAATGGCCCACGGCAGAGTCGAGGGAGGGTTAAGCCATTGTGGAGGCTTGGCTGTTGACACCAGGGGGGCGATGGACTGAGATGGAGCCGATGAAGGTGGAGCCCAAGGTGAAGACGGAGAGCAGATAGGGCAGGGCAAAGCGTAGTTGAAGGCCGTTTGTCAGTGACGTCTAACCAAGGCGGACCCGGACGAATGAGGGAGCCCGGTAAAGCTATAAGTAAGATGGTCTCTGGTGGAGCCGAGGGAGGGAGGGAGGGAGGGAGGAGCCAAGGTGAAGTCGACGGGCCAAGGTGGAGTGATTCGTTCAGCGACTGGAGGTGGAGGTGGAGCCAGAGCTGGGGGATCCTCTTTACTTGGCGGATCTGGAGACCAGAAGACCCGAGGCAAATCCACACAATCAAGCGGTCTCAGAGGAGGAGCCGAGGTGCTATAGGGAACTAGCGGAGGCAGGGCCTTGGAATTGGCTTATTTTGGAAAAGGAGGCAGGAGACGGAGGCTGGGTAGTAACTCTAGAGACACATGATACTTCAAGATGGGCTGAACCAGCAGGGACATAACAAACTTACAGCTGGGAGGAACCAGCAGGGACTGGAGAATCAGGGAAACGTCCTCATCCAATTCATCATAAAAGCAGTTTGGAGAGGCCAGCTGCAGCTCACCCTCAGTGTTGGGAGTGTGGGTGGGGACTTCCTCCATTCCCTGGTACTCCAATAATACTCCAACAGCGGCACATGATGTTGTTGGCTCACGCACCTGGTCAGACGTTTTGTGACGCTTGGGATCCGGGGCGATGCTCATGCATCCCGGCACGCTCGAGCTCTGGCAGTGAGGTGATGGCTGGCTGGGCTCTGGGTCTGAAGTGGGGCTAGTGATGTAGTCCGCAACAGGGCAGATGGTGAATGCCGATCTGTTGTTCACCAGCACCTACTCCAAAAACGTGATCAACACATCCCCCTGAGGACCAACACCAGGCATGCTTTTGTGCACTTGTTTAGTTTAGTTTAGTGCACTTGTCATCAACACAAGATGAGCGATCAGTTTGTTAAGGACGCCAGATCTAAAAAGTCCTTTGTATGGTTCTCTAGGCTTTGTTGCTCCTGCTCCAGGCAGAGAAGTTGGACAGCTAGTAAATCAATAGAGGAAAAAAAAGGAACATGCCACAAACATGTGTTCTTGGTCTGGTATTTTGTCAGGGTGTGGCTATAATGATGTACACGGTGAGTGAGATGAGTAAAAAAAAATAGTATTTAACAAATCCACAAACTAAAACTCAGGCGATAGCAGAAGAATAACATACAACCATGTTAAACCAAAGACGCTAACAAAGACAATACCAGACAATAAAAAACACAGAGGCTTAAATACATATAATGAGGTGACAGGAGAGACAGAATCCCTTGAAAGACAAAACCCAAATACATATGTGTGCTGCATGTACATAGAGAAAAACTTCTTTCTTACTGTTTTTCCTCTTAAATGAACGTTTTGTCTTTTGTTGCTCATTTTAAATGTTCCTGCAATGTGACAAATTACATTTAAATACAAATATCGCATATATAGTTAGGTATTAAAAGTTGCATGTATTATATTTTTTATAAATTTTCAGCATGCTATTAATAGTTTTTTTTTTAGTATAGCATGTCATATATGTCCCATATCCAAATATTAGAATTGCACATCTGTTTTGTGTATAGCTTGAGGTAGAACTGTCTGCTACAACAATATGTTGAATTACAGAAATTCAGACAGCAGAATTACATCGCTCTACTAGAGCACCTGTTTAAAAAGGTTTGTTTGCTTTGCGACGGTAGCTGAATTTTCCAGCCTCATTTTGTGCTGTTTTGTCACTTACACGCCTCAGCTAAATTATGCGCCTGGAAAACGTTGATGCATCAAACTAGGACGCTTTCCAAAATCCCGCTCTAAAAGAAGCTCAGCCTTAATTGGCAACAGCTATGTGGAGATCTAGCAAACCTGCACCCTTTTCTTCTCAGCCCAAGATACGAAATTTTTTACGGGATTGGCCGAGCCAGCTTTCCTTCAACTTTCATCCCTGCAATTCTAATGCCAAATTCAGTTGAACTGTGCAGTGTTTAACCTCTCCACCCCCAGATCCCCAAGGCTCAGACTGGAATCTCCTCACAGAAATGAAAGCAGTAGTGGGTGTCGCTATGGGAGTTGAATGAGGAATGCTGAATGACGGTGAGATAATTGGGGCCTGCTTAGGCTCTCTCTCTCCCTCTTTCTACGTTCAGATCAAGGGGACAGGAATAGAAGAGGGGTGAACGCTTACTCAGCACAGCTGAGCAACTTTAAGAGCACACTGACACACGTTCATGTACACAGTGAGAAACCAGGCAGCTGTGCAAACTCATAATGCAGTTTAATCATGTTGACTGTGTTTACAACTAAAGGCTGGTAACAAAAAACAAACAAAAAAACACACACAACTCATTATAACATCCTGACAATGCAAAAAAAAACCATCAGTTTACTTTTTGATGTTAAAACGTACACGGTTACTAACGTAACCTCGGATCCCTGAGAGATAAGGGAACGAGTATTGCATAGCTATACGCTATGGGAAAATTCCTTTTCTCGAGAATATTGAAGCCTTTATTTTAAAATGCATTGCAGCTGCACAGCAAGCACAATGAAGGCAGTCTAAGCGCGCTGATTGGCTGGGCTGCGGAAACTGCACAAACCTATGGTGAAGCAGCGAGGACGTGCAAACCTATCAGGGCGCTTCCCGCCTCGGGCGTGGCTGCTGACTATATAAGTGGCCCATTTCACCAAAGGAATCAGGTTAAATCGACTAAAGCGACAGCACCTGGACATACAGCATAATAGCACGGCCAGCTACGCAATACTCGTTCCCTTATCTCTCAGGGAACCGAGGTTACGTTAGTAATAGAGTATGTACCTTTTCGAGAACGGTTCACTCTATGGGTATATATGGGTATATATTAAACATATATATATGGGTATACGCTATATATTTTAAAACGCCGTGCTATTAGCTGATGACTTCGCTCTGACTACCACCTGGAGCTGAGAAGTCCGAGGCTTATAGTAGAACTAAAGTCAGAATCCAACGGGGTCCGGATGAGACGGGGCCCTCAAAGGGATATGTAGAGGCTTTGGCCCAACAGGGGCCAATACCTCTCGTGCCTGCTGGGTCAGCACTTCCAAGTTGTAAAATCTTACAGATTTGGACGGCTAAGACCAGCCAGCCACTGTACAAATGTCTTCAATTGGTACACCACTGGACCATGTCCATGAAGAGGCTATGCCCCTTGTGGAATAAGCCCTGACGGCTATGGGGCATTGAAATGTAGGCTAAAGAGATAGCATCTACTATCCAACGTGACAATCTCTGCTTCGTGACCGGGGACCCTTTGGTATGGCCACTGAAGCATACAAAGAGCTGTTCCGACTGCCTGAACAGGGCAGAACGCTCTAAATAGACTCTGAGAGCCCTGACAGGGCAGAGTAGATTCAAGTCTCTATCATCATCTGATGGGGAAAGAGCCGATAGTGAAATAACTTGGGCTCTGAACGGAGTCGAGAGCACCTTGGGTACATAACCATGTCTCGGTTGGAGGACGACTCTGGAGTCGTAATGCACAAATTCAAGGAGAGTTTGAAATTCTCGCTCAAATTCATGGAGAGCGCTTGTAAATCGCCTACTCGCTTGACAGATGTTAGGGCTAGCAGGAGTGCAGTCTTGAGCGAAAGTGGCTTTTAGTCAGCCGACTGAAGCGGCACGAAAGGGGGTCCCTTAAGAGCCCTGAGGACCTTAGATAGGTCCCAGGCGGGGATAGAGGGAGGTCGAGGCAGATTAAGCCTCCTGGCCCCTTTGAGGAAGCGTACAATCAGGTCACTTTTCCCTAAAGATTGGCCGGCCACAGGAGCATGAAGGGCTGCAATGGCCGCCGCATACACTTTGAGCGTGGAGGGGGTCTGGCCC